>NC_079520.1:27797326-27832326 GCF_003711565.1 Takifugu flavidus | reverse complement strand
CAAACGCTTCCATTTCAAACCGTAATCACGATGTAAATCTATTTCTAGTCACGCCTTATTGGCCGCCATCTTCCCTTCCAGGCTCCATTATTCCTGCAGATTGCTTCTCGGTAATTGATGACATGGACGCAGACGTCGGAGCTGCTGCACAAACAGCAGGTGAATCCGGAGTTTCAGCGCCAAACTTTTTGGAACCGGAGCGGCAGGATGGGCTGATTCCGGAGGCTCCGACTGGACAGAACTGGAAATGCCTGGCGAAGACGTCTGAAGCTGGACGGGCATCCGAAGAGTCGCCGATCCAGTCTGGCGGAGAGAAAAGTTTCATCTGGAGTTTTCCGACGCAGCTTTTTTTAGCTGCAGGTGGTGTTTTTCACACCCTTAAGACGCCTTCATTATAAGTATTTATTCATCTCTCCAGATTTAACCTGCTGACGTCTCCTCGCCTGGGGTTCAGCCCGTCAACAAGAGCCTCAAATAAAGCATCTTTTTCCAACTCTTAATTGAAATGTCTGTAACTCGGCGAGACTTGTCACTTCGTACGCCTCCAGCATCTAATCAGAGAAATATAGTCGTGTCATCTCAGGCTGTTTTTCTCAAGTTATTCCAGCAAATATGACAAATAGAAACGGAAAGTGCGTCAGTAGTTGGTCATATCTGGTGACAAGAGGAGGACAGGACTTCTGCTCCACAGCAAAATGTCTTTGGAACGACGTTAAATCGTCCGAACGGCCACTAGAGGGCGCAGCAACGAGCGTCTCAGCTTATTAGCATCTTTTTGATCAATAGGTTTGATTAAAATGGACGCATTTAACTATTAAATATTATACATCACAGTCAACTCTGGTGTGTCTTATCTTTGCTTTTCCCTGGACAGTTTTGTCCTCATTAAAAGTGTCTCTGGGGTCCTGGGGGACAAGTGGACACATCCGATATTATAATGTTAAAGGCAGAACAGCCGACCGTAACTGCATCCCATCACAGTGTGACGTGTCGTGCGCTCTCCAGGGCTTTGGAGGATTTCACCCGTCATTTGAATCGGACGTCGGCGTGAAGTGGAAACGGCCGCAAGCCGCGTCGTTTTTCCACGCGCGATAGATGGAGCGCAGCGATTCCCCTCAGGCTTTACACCTCCTTTAATGTCCCGGTCCAGGTTTTCTCTGAGGGACCCACGACCAAGGATGAGCTCCCGCTCTCATCTCCCAGTTAATGAGAAACGGCCAGATAACCGCTGAGCCTCTGGAGGTTCGAGCCCAGCGATACGGGGGCCCGGCAGCGGCTGTAATCTCCCCACATGAAGCTGGGCGAGTCCCTGCTCTGGGACGTGGGACCACGGGCAGGCATCCTGAGCGAGACCTTTATTTGTCTTGAACCTCAGCTGTCCTCAGAATCTTCACTCTCTTTTGATTCGGGTTAGCTTTAGCTTTTAGCTAGGCTGCGCTGCTTCTCTGGCCTCCTGGGCGACACGACGGTGCGTTTGATGGCCGAGTGATGCGTTCAAGGACCCCTCTCACCGCTTCACCCGGCTCTCCTGTCATTTCCTGGGGAGCCTTTTGGAGTAAAAGGGAGTAAAATATTGAAATTGGGGGGGTTAAACCCTCTGAGAAATGATTGATTCTTAAATGACCTTCAGAAAAGGAAAAATGCAACTGTAAAAGTTCATAATTGAAGCTGGTGGTTGGCGTCCCATCGGCGCCCTTATCTTCGCCCACAGACGTCGATATCAATTACCAGTTTTCTGACGAGGTCCCCTCGTCCTCCGCTCTCGAACTGCTCAATTTCCAATCTCCTCTTCCAATAACGTGCCTCTGTAATTACATTAGCGCCGACAAAAGGCGGGAAGTAGACGTAGGAAACTTGTGTTCCGGGCGGGAAAGTCGTTCCTGCAGCTTATTAAATTTTAAGCCGTTTGCAACAGAATCGGCGCCGAATCGCCTCGCCGACCGCTAACGACTCAGACGTTAGCTCACCGGCGCGCGCCGCCAGCTCCACCTGCAGCGCTCACTCATGTGGCCTTTGAAAATGGCCGCGCTGACTCAGCGGGACCGCCGCTGCCTCATTTAGCTCCGAAAGGAGAACAAGCAAAGACGAAAAAAAACCCACCGACGCGACGTTCATCCGTCTGGATTAGACGTCCGGCTTTCGGGGTTTCATCGGAATTCTGCTCGGCGTGCGTAAAAGAGGGAATGAAATATGGAGTCGTGGCGGCCGGCGTTCTGTCATTGATCCTTCCCGCCTCATTTAGAGCGCGCTGGCAATTACTTATGGGCCGGCTTCAAGGTAGAAATTGATGCCAGCGTTGAGCAGCGGCTCGGCTGTGGAAGCAACTTATTGTCCAGCATTTAGTCGGGCTAATTAATCAGAGCGAGCGGCTTTATTCTGTCCTACACTGTGTTCCAGTCCTGTTGTAAACGTGTTATTACTACACCACAGACAAGGGCCTCCTGTAACAAGCTAATCTACACAATTTACCCGTTTCTGACAGCTACAATGTCTCTTTCCATGTTTTTGGGTGCGCTCAATGCAACAAAGTTCCTGATTTATGAAGCTCAGTGAACAGGAATTGTGCTAACGTTCGACCTTGTGGCTGTCGCTAATTGCACACTATGATGAAACCGACAACCATTGTTGGAATATCAAACAGCGTGTTGTCGGTCTGTATTGTGCAACTGTGCAGCACTTGATTTCCAACCATGTAGAGAGATTTTGAACAATGGCCGGTCTGAAAAGGCCCTTGAAGGACGAGTGCAATTGTGTGAGTCCTCAAAAACCCTCGGCTCCTCACCTCCGGTTTGCCTTTTTCTTGTTGGTAAAAGCTACAGTTTATGGACAGAATCAATGGAAACTGACGACTCTGACTGGTGGTTTTCCCAGAACTGACCACTAGGGGGAGTTTGAGTCAACCGATTGTGACCCCAAAATGACCCCAAACCTTCCTTAAACGTGGAATAAACAGTCATGGGGGCCTCCCTCCACATGGATCAAGTTGGCCGGACTCATCACGGATCTTTGTATTCAAGCATCGCGCCTGAGTGACTCGTGTCCCGCCGCCGGGCGCGGCGTTTGTCGCCGGACGGCGTTCGCTCCGTCTTCCGCGGCGTCGTGCGACTGCTGATGTTTGGGCTCCTCCATTAACGTAATGACTCTGACCTTTGAGAATCATTCAGTACAAACGTGAAAGAACGTCGATATCGGCTGCAGCTCGTTCGATTGTTGTCCGTCAGCTGCACTCGCCCTGCATGAAACGGCGGCTAACGACCCCTTCGCGCTATTCAAAGTCCTCTTTCATATTAGCCAAAACTTTCTGCCGCCGAAAACAAGCCCGTCGTTTCCGTTCGGCCCCAAAACTGCAGAAATTGTTGCGTAAATGTTTGAAAGGACTTCTCCGTCTCGCGGGTTCGCCGGCGTTGCGTCACAAACGGGCTCTTTGTCTTCGTTAAAGTGACCCGGCAGAACCGTTAGCCGCGGCCGCGGCTACCTATAAAGCCCCAACTGGATTAGCCGCAGCGAGCTACAGGGGTTGAAATAACTGCAGCGGCGCCACGGAGCACATTGTGCTTCTCAGGAGGCTTTGGCCCAGCCCACGGGGAGACGGAGGGGGCGCCGGCGGCGCCTGGAAGGGATCAGAGGGGGGGGATCTTCCATTGTCACCCAGGTAGCAGAGATCAAATGGAGCAATTCCCACAGAGCTCCCCAGAAAGTGCTTAGTGAGAGGCAATCTCAGGCAGCCCCAAAAGAGATGCACATATGGCCTTTTGAAGATAGCGGCTGGAGATTAGAGCATATCCTGAACGGGGGGGGCACGGAGCTGGGGTAAGATGCAGAATGACAGATAAGACGAGGGCAATTCTTAATGCAAAAGGCCGCTCAGGCCTCTTCTGTTCTCGTCGGAGGGGTTTATTTCTGGTTTTTGGGGACGGGACTTCTGCTCCTGTTAATTGGCGACGCGGTCGTGCGCGGAGATTCGTTCCTGACGGCTCCTCGCCGCGGCGGTCCGGAGATCAGGCGATGCCGCCTCGTCTCCCCCGACATCCAGCCAAATAAAAAAGTCTGCATTTTACACCAGAGGGGGCTGATAGAGAGGGGCGCCACGCTTGAATTACCCCCCCTCTATTTGGGAAGCCGTGTCCCGGCGATATTTCACACCATAAGATGCAGTTTCAATAAGAGGCTCGGCTGCAGGCGGGGGGGGGGGGGGCATATTTCACAGGTGGGAGCCGGATGAAGCAGGAGTGGGGCAAAACTGTTCTTTCGCTCTCTGGACTGGAATCACGAGAAGGTCCGGGACTGGAGGGAGACGGGGATGAGGAATATTATTCCATCAAGCGAGGGGCCTGTTGGGGGGAGGGGGTGGGGGGAGGGGGGGGGCAGGAGGGCTGCTCTTCTTCTGAACTTCCCCCACAATTCCTGAAAGGCAAAGAGACGAGAAGCGAAGAAGCGGATGCAGGAGTGTCCGTCTTCGCTAATGCCGACTGTAAATGAGACTTTTGGGGTTTTCCGAGGATCAAACCTGTTGTTGTCTCGCTCCTCGTCCCAGTTTCCGGGCAACGGAGAGTCGGATAACCGATGGACACGCGTCCTCCTCCCTCCCACCACTAGGTGGCGACATACGGCCCCGTTCCCGGTGACATGATAAGCAACTGGGCTGCATCCGAAGCGTCACGCTGGTTCCGTCGTCATTATTAAGCATTACTTAGCGACTAGCATCATGTCTGGGATGTCCATTGTTACTACGGCGATCCTCACAGGGCGTAGTGACAAGAACGCCGCAGGCTAACATGCTAACGGATGTGGAGCGCGCTCATGCGTTGTCTGGTGTAACACCGATGCGTGCCGGGGCAAAAGCAGGTCCAATCACCTTACATTTCCTTCTTGCCCTCCAGTTGCCCCCGTACAGCTTGAATAATGGTAGCGAGTGCTTGGATTTATCGCAGTGGTTGGAAGATGCTCGTGTTTTACATCTGCACGGAAGAGAAGAAGAAGAAGGAGGAGGAGGAAGAGGAGGAAGAGGAGGAGGAAGAGGAGGAGGAGGAGGAGGAGGAGGAGGAGGAGGAGGAGGAAGAGGAGGAGGAGGAGGAGGAGGAGGGGGAGGATTTACACGCCACTGGAAACAGGGACGACAGGAAGTTCAGCCAACGTGTCACTTTTCCAGGTTTAATTGCGTCTCGGCTCCAATTCTGAGGAGCTCATCTTGCTTTAATAGTGTGAAATGTCATTTTTAGCCACGAGTCACATCTGGAGCCACCGAGTCACGTCTGGAGCCACCGAGTCACGTCTGGAGCCACCGAGTCACGTCTGGAGCCACCGAGTCACATCTGGAACCACCGAGTCACATCTGGAACCACCGAGTCACATCTGGAGCCACCGAGTCACATCTGGAGCCACGAGTCACATCTGGAGCCACCGAGTCACATCTGAAACCACCGAGTCACATCTGGAGCCACCGAGTCACATCTGGAGCCACCGAGTCACATCTGAAACCACCGAGTCACATCTGGAGCCACCGAGTCACGTCTGGAGCCACCGAGTCACATCTGGAGCCACCGAGTCACGTCTGGAGCCACCGAGTCACGTCTGGAGCCACCGAGTCACATCTGGAACCACCGAGTCACATCTGGAGCCACCGAGTCACATCTGGAGCCACGAGTCACATCTGGAGCCACCGAGTCACATCTGAAACCACCGAGTCACATCTGGAGCCACCGAGTCACATCTGGAGCCACCGAGTCACATCTGAAACCACCGAGTCACATCTGGAGCCACCGAGTCACATCTGGAGCCACCGAGTCACATCTGGAGCCGCCGAGTCACATCTGGAGCCGCCCATCTCTGGATCGTTCGCGACGTTTCCTCCTTCGCTGTGAGCAGAAGGTCGCGGGAGGAGGCTGCCAGGGGCCCAGCGGAGGCTCTAAACTCAGATCTTATCGCTGCTCTTTGTCTCGTCTTCCGCACCGACGGAATCACATCAGGCAGAAACTCAGGGCGAATCTCCAAGAGCTCATTCCTATTCCGGTGTCTTCCTCCTCCGCCCAGGACGACCTCCGCTAATCTGTGGAGGCCGATATCACCGTTCCGCAGGCGTCCGGGAGCCACCGGGGGAGCAGAGCAGCTGTGGAATCTCACCGTCTGCGTGTTTCATTAGCGTTTGGCATTTTGAATGATGCGTTTGGAACTATTAAAAGCGGCGCCGCCTCGCCGCGCGCATCGATCTGAATAGCAAAGACCACCGCGGCGGCGGCGCGCAGCCGAGGTGCCTCCGACCGACCCAGAAGGTGATCGATGAATATTTGATCAGCCGGAGACGGCGCCGAGGAACGGTTGTGTCATCGCGGCGAATGTGAGGAAACAGGAAATGATGAAAATGTGTGTGTGTGTGTGTGTGCGCAGCGCGTCCTGGGACACACCCAGAAGGGTTGTTTGCTCATTGGCTGGGCGAGGGGGCGTGTTCACAGACCTTCCCAGCATGCATCACTTCTGTACCTGTAGATGTTTGGTCGAGGAAAACGCAGCAGTGGCGCTCCGGATCGAACGCCACCGGAGTCCAGAAACGCTCGTTATTCCCATTAACATTCGTCAGCTTGTAATTTCCCGGCGTCGGCAATCACAGCAAACATCAAACACCTGCTGCTGCGTCACGTCTGAGCAGAGATTATTACCGTTCCTGTCAGTTCAGGGCTCCGCGAAGAGCCTCAATCAATTATTCCAAAGATGAGAGCCGGGTTTTCCGTCTGGGCTACAGGTCCGCAACCCGGCCTCGGCTTGACTGAGACAGTTTTGATTTATTGAGCAATTACCTGCTGGCGGGTCGTTGCCATGGTTCTGAGGCTTTATCAGCGCGGAGCGAGGCGAAGATGCTGTCTGGAGTCTGTGAGGCGCTTCACTAGCTAATGCCGCTCCGCCGCGCACGTGACAGGTGCGGAGAGGAAGATCTCCCAGTCCGTCGGGGTCGGGAACCCTCCGGAGATGTGATGATATGCGTGATCCGAGATCAGGAAAGAGAGAAGATTCCACTCTGATCTCGTGCTGTGTTTGGGAAAAAAAACCCGGCGTGTTTTAGCACTTCAATGCTCCCTCATCCATCCAAAAGAATTGATTAAATTAGGAGAGACGTCCCAGCGCTAATGAATGCTATTATGCTAACAGGAGGAGACAGAGCCTTGATTTGAAGAGACTCCCGCTCCAGGCCGGATCGGGCCGACGTTCTAAATGTGATCCGATTGTCTATCAAAAGCAGTGCTCATCAAAACACCACGAGGACGCCGCGCACGCTAATGACCCCACGTTCTCCACGAACCTCAGATATCTCCATCGGTCCCTTCTCGATGTCCCGCTAAAGCCCAAACGCGTTGACCCAGTCCAGCATGTGAGGACTCGAGGAACCCGGACCGAGCGGCGCTGATCTGAGCCTGGACCATAGACGGCTTTACCGACGCCATTTTCTCAGGTGCTCATCCGTCTCCGACCAGATGGTTTTGGGATGGTGGGAGGAGGCCTGGAGGACGGCCCAGCGAGGACGTGCACGTCTCGCCAACAACCAAGCCCACAAACGCCAAAATTGGTCGTTTCATTTGAGGGATTCGACACGTCAGATCTTTCAGAGTCCATCTTCGGAACATCTTCACGCGTCCCGGCGTGTGTGCATCAGCTCTTTTTGTTGACAGTCGTCACAGATCGATGAGCGGCTCCCAGAGCTAAAAGAGGTGTTCGATAGCAGACGGCCGGCGCTAATTAAAATGACAGTTTGACTCCGTATTGGCTCCAGGTGAGGCGGCGAGGAGATGACCTCTCCTCAGAGGGTGGAAATGTAATTTCATGGCCTGTTAGACACTGAACTCCAGGAGTAAACAGACTGGTGTTAGCGCTCGTGTCTGACACGCCTGGGCCGCATCAGCGCCGCGGCGGCGGCGGCGGCGGCGGACGTTACGCTCCTTTATATCTCATCCTGTCGGGCCGAGTCCAGAACAAAAAAAGAAAGAAAACAGAGAAAACCTCCTCAGCCACCAAAGTGCTGCATCATTCTCAGTCTGCCTCCATTTGTAGGGGCCAGAACCGGCGCCGCCTCGCTGGGTTTGGAGCCTCGCTGCTCGCCCCGTGAAGCGTCCGGCGAGGCGGCGAACGCACATCGTGTAACGGGAGGAACCGCTAACGAGTCAGAGAGGAGTGAAGGCGAGAGAGACGGTTCCGGTTCCTTCCTGCAGCCCGGCGGCAAATGAATCATCCGGTGGAGTTCGTAACCTGCCTCCGTTCGTCTTTAAAGAGCCAAAACGAGAGGTTGAATTATTCAGAAACTGACCTTTGACCTCCCGCCGTTCCATCTATTCAGGAAAAAGAAAAAACAAACAGGCGGCGAAACGAACCGACGGAGGGAAAAATCACACAAACATAATTTGTTTCCTCTTTTTTTCTTTCATAATCAAAAGTGAGAATAAGAGATTAGAATGGATTTAATCAAATGATAACCCGAGGGGAGAATTCACAGGCCCAGGAAACAAAGTGCTGGAGAAAACATCTGCGAACGCCGCGGCGAGGGAGGAACGGCCCGGGGAAGTCGTTCCAAGCCGCTCGATCACAATCGCTCGGAGGCGTGCTGATAAAGAACAGCAGGGAGAACAGGTTGGGAGACCTTTGGAAGTTCAGACAATCAGCTGTGGAAACTTATTAGGAATGCCACTTTGTTATTGGAGCCGTCAGAGCGTCACGTTTAATCAATTAGACTTTTAATCTCCGGTGCAAATGAGTTCAGCCGTCATTTAATTTTAGTTCCGCACCGCTCAGAAACACCCCGAGGAGTGTGTGTGATCACACTCCGGAACACTAGGGGGCGGCGTGTGCTTCTCAAACGCCACCTTAAAGAGGGCGCCAGCCATCGTCTCACTGCTGAATCTGCAGCTGGGGTCAGAGGTCAGGGACCAGGGTCGCTGTGTTCAGAGGGAAAACGTTGTGAGCAATAATCAGGAACCTGGAAAGAAGAAGCAGAAAAGAGACCCAGAGGAGTCCAGGTCAGAGGCTAATATCAGCCAGTGAAGAAGCTGGTTAAAGGAGAGGTCCTCCCCCTCTCTCCCTCCCTCCCTCTCTCTCCCTCTCCTCTCCCTCTCTCTCCCTCTCTCTCTCCCTCTCTCTCTCCCTCTCTCTCTCCCTCTCTCCCTCCCTCTCTCTCTCTCCTCTCTCTCTCCCTCTCCTCCCTCTCTCTCCTCTCTCCCTCTCTCTCTCTCTCTCTCTCCCTCTCTCTCCCTCTCCTCTCCCTCTCTCTCCTCCCTCTCTCTCCCTCTCTCTCCCTCTCCTCCCTCTCTCCCTCTCTCTCTCTCCCTCCCTCCCTCTCTCTCCCTCTCCCTCTCCCTCTCTCCCTCCCTCTCTCTCCTTCTGACCTCATGTGTGGGAAGAGGCAGCAGAGATCAGGGAGCACAAAAGGCTAATTTTGCCCCCGTGAACTTCACAATAACCCGAAACGCCGTTTCATTGCAGGAAGCCGAGCCCGCGGCCGGCCCGCCTGCTCCAGCGCCCTTCGTAGGCGTGGCCTCAGCTTCAGAAGAGCCGCGGCGCCGCCGATGCCTGATCAGTGCGGGCTCTATATAAACAGAAATGTCACCCAGGACTTTGACTTGTCTAGTTTGGAAGAGCAGCTGTTGGGTTTCGGTTTCCCTGATAGAAGAGGAGCGCCGGCCCTCGTGCACCACGGTGGCGCGGGGCTCCGCGCGGCTAACGTAGCTCTGAGTAAAGGATATTAAAAACGTCACCTCCGACTTAGCATCATCCATCAGCGACGCGGCTCCTGCGGCGAGGGAGGGGCCGGAGGCAGCGGCGGCGTCCTCCTCTCCAGGTGAGTCTCTGATCCAACCAGCCGTGAAGCAACGCCGGATCAACGAGGCCGTTCAGGCAATCGGAGCAAACGCCGCCGCGGCTGGAGAAGCCTGGAGCGCCGCTCCGCCCTGTCAGTCTCTGCTCTTAACCCCTCAACACCTCCCTGCAGCTCATTACCGCAGCGCCGCTCGGGCCCTGAGAGGCGAGGCCGACCACTCCAGGGGAAGCTATAGGATCCATTAGCCCAGCGCCAGCCTCAGCGGCCCAGTCCTCGTTCCCATTTGTCTTTCCCTAAAAACCCTCTTCATCCTGCACCGACCCAGACGCCGCTCCTCCTCCTCCTCCTCCTCCTCCTAAACTCTCAAAATAAATCTTTAAACAAGAAAGTGAGCGGCAGAAGTCCACAGTTTCTACTTCCCAGAGCCCTGAAGCAGGAAGCCAGTGTTGCTGTTGTGAGCAAATTATTCTCCGTGGGAGGTTTTTTGACGAGACCGGAGCTTTGCTGCCCAGAATTCCGTCATGGCAAACGCAACTCTCTCCCCATATGCTGCTACGCAGGTCCAAGTGGTGGAAATGGCCCCCGCCAGTGCCGTTATTCCCTTGTGTGGAGAAAAAGTCCAACTCAGCAGGCGTCGCCGTCTAAAGACACAAACGAATCCTAAAAATCGACATTCCTGCCGGTGTGCCGCAGCGCTAATGCTGCTCATCAGGACTGTTGCGTCGCATCGTCACAACTGCCTCTCTGTCCCCACGACGGGGAAAGAGGGAGGATGAAGGTTAATTCCTGAGATTACCGTCGCATACGGGGATAAGCTAAATATCCAAACAGGTAATGATGAGTATGCAGCATTAACCTTCACAATGGCAGACAAGAAATGGGCTAAAGAAGCCACCAGGCAACGTAGCAGCTGCTAGCATCCAGAGATACCTGCTGTATTGTGTTAGCATTCCTGAACGCTGCCTTCCATGTTGCACCTGTTTGTGATTGGAGGTTAGCGTAGCTTCTGCAGCCCCTGAATGAGCTCCTGAGCGTCATCATGGCACCAAATAGAGAGAAAAGCAGCCAGTCGAGCAGCCTCGGCCTCATGGGGAGTGCTTCTGTTTCAGTTGGGGGTCACGTAGCACTCAAGCATCAGATTTATTTGTTGAACATATATATATAAGTCAATAAACTGGAGACCTTTTATTTCTGCTGGGTTGGAAAGACGGCGTGCTGCTGTTTGCACCACAATAGAGAGCTGAAGTGAAGATATCTGCTTTGTTCTTCCACACAAAACCAGCGCTTGAAAAGAAGGGAGACAGATTCCTCCACCACCGAGGCTTTCATAGGCTGGAGGAAGAAGAGATCGACGCGTGTTGCCTCCTACGGTGCGTGCGCGCGTGGCATCATCTCACTAAATTTAGGGCAAAATCAAAGAAAATGCGTCTCCCTTTGATCTGGGCAGAAACTTTGAAGACAGTCGGCATAATTAGCGCACGGAGAGACAGTTTTATGCTGCGAGTGATGACTTTATTCCACATGGCCTCTCACGTCATGCATGAATGAATGTTTATGAAGATATGGTATATGTATATATGCATGAATCACAGATACAATCCTGCATTCCTTTGTTTGGTGCCCTTTCATCTTTTCCTGCTCGTCCTCTCCTTCTCTGCGTCTCCGCAGCGAACCTGCCCGAAGAAATCGATTCTGCTGAACCTAATTTTTTAAAAAAGAAAAATGACATGAGGATTAATAACTTGCCTGATGTGGAATATGCACGCGCGCTGTCAGCCTGATGAATAGGCTGCGGTCCGATCGCAACGACGAAGCCAGCTTTTCAATCAAGGAGAACGAAAGAAAAAACGCATCTGGGACAAAATGTCCAGGCCTGCTTTAAAGCTGGAGAGACCTTTCAGAAGAAGAAATGAATAAATATTTTGGTGCGTTTGGAGTCAGGTGCTCGGTTCGACTTTTCCTCGGTGTTGAAACTCTCAAGGTAAATATCGACCACTGCAGCTGCTGTAGTTGGATACAGCAAGTTTGAAAGTTGACATTCCTACTTTTGCTACATATTTGGGGATATTTAATCATTTACCGCAAGTAAAGTTGATCATTTGCTTAATTGATGTCGTTTGATCTGCTCTGGTTTGAAAGGCTTTTCATGTTTTCACCCAGTGGTCAGCAACCCGAGGGGCGTGTCCCTCTATCGGCACGCTGCAGCACAATCCCCGGCACACGGGCGACACCCACAACTTTCTGGGGTCCCTTCACACGTGGAGGCAGCATTTTCTCTAATGTCTGGTTCATTTCTCAAACACCTGGAGAGATAAATTAAAATCGGATCCGGAAAACTGTGCAATTAAGAGAGAGAGAGGGAGAAATTGCATCAAAGCCAGAACCTTGAAGTGACCATGCTAACCGCTAGGTCCGCGATAAGAATGAAACAGTGGCTGATTCCTTCCTCTGCTGTTCAGATGCACTTTTTAAAATTGTCTGCATCCACAGGTGGAACTCGTGCACGTCCTGGTGTGCACGTGTTTGATCTTTAGCGTCGTGTATGACGCGCCGGCGCTTCTACAACACCCGCAGAGATTAGCTCTTTGCTAAATTCGGCTACTTCACAATGGCGCGGACTCGCTGTCACGGTGATAATTGGGACATCTCTGCTGTTCAAGGAAATGTCAGTCAGCATTAGCATGCTCATTTATACCGCCGTCCCTGACAGCTACCTCGATGACCCCACCCCCCCCCACCCCGGTGAGCCAGATCACCTCAAAGAGGGTTATCGAGAAGATTATGAAAAATGACTCTTAAAACAAAGCCGAGTGACACATTATCTCACCATTAAGGGGATTTGAAGGGATAATGAGCGTGGCGCCTTAATCAAAGTTGGAAAGGCCGAGGAGCCGCCGAGCCAAGTGAAATGTCACCGTCACTCTGGGCATAACTCACTTTTAGCTTCAGCAGGTGTCCTCACCTGAATCATGTCGCCGCCTTTATGGCGCCGGAGGCCCGGGTCTCCCAAGGACACCCGACCTTCATCCCAGACAGAAGTTCAGCACAAAAACTTTGGCTGAAAACTGCCTCCCAGTGACGCTGAGCGGCGGCGTGCGTTGGTCGTCTGGCTCCGCCCACCTCCAATACGCCACCTTTACAAGCTTTGTCTGTATTTAGATTTGAGTCCTGGTTAATTCTCTCCTCACCGCTGCCGTCAGAACCCAGGAAAAGGAGCCGAAGGTGCTGGTGACCAGGATGAGCCCAACCCTCCCCCGCCTGGTGGGGGGGGGGGTTCTCCTCCCACAGTACAAACATTAATCTGACTCTCACTCCAAATTGCTTTGTGGCGTGAGTGAATGATGTGTGCGCTCTCCACAGGGGTCCCGCGGCCTCTCACCTGACGTCCGCCGGGATGGGCCCCGCCAAGCGTGACGGCGGGCGAGCCTCGGTTAGCTGAAGACGTATAGGCGAGGGAGGCGAGCAAGTGTCAGAGCTCAAACTTCTCCTCCACGAGGCTGCACTGCGGAGAAAACCGCGGGTGGTTCGATCGTCACGGCCCTGTGTGTGTGTGTGTGTGTGTGTGTGTGTGAGTGTGTGTGAGTGTGTGTGTGAGTGTGTGTGCATATTAATGCTCTCGAATGCGTATCCACATCCATTTAGCCGCATTTGAATTTTGTCTGTTAAGCCATTAGAGCGGTCAAATAAGAAGAAGTAGGTAGATAAACTATCCCGCTGAGAAATGTATTATTCTCCGTGAGACTGTTGGAAGAAAGGCAGCTTTGAGTTCCCTGCTCACTTTTCATGAATAAGTGATGAGCCGCGTTTGAATGGGTCCGTGTCCTTTCCCGGCGTCCTTTCTGAAGTTCGCTAAATGGCACACGCGGAGGTACCGTCCGCCAACTAAGTGCCGCTAATCTGATGATGGAGCTTTTCGGTGTATCGTCGTGCCATGGAAGCTCGTCGGGCGAAGACTGAAGTTTCAGAAGGCGGCGGTGCTCAGGAGGGACGGCGGCGTCCATCACGTGTCCATCACGTGTCCCTCACGTGTCCCTCCGGTCCCCCGGGCTGTGTAGCTAAATCACAGCCGCTGGTTCGTGGCCATCACAGATCGCTGTTGCTAAAGGTTGTTGCTCACGGACGTCTTTCAAAACAGTCACTGAGGACACGGGGGACAGCGGCTCTACAGAAAGGACCCCTGGGAAACGGCGCCCGAGGACGGCGCCAGGCGCCGCCCGAGCCCTGTCACGCAAAGTCAGAGCCGGGAGCGGGAGGTGAGCCGGATCAGAGGAGCGCCAGGGCCCAGATAAGAGAAGAATTAGCACTTAATTTGTGAAGAAATTAATCCCTTTCCGGCGTGAATCAGACTCCGACTCTGCCGCATTGTTCCCGTCGTATCTCCGGTCCCCAGATATTTGCAGGTCACTACAGAGGAGAGGGTTTCAATTTGGTCCCTGATGTTGGATCAAGCCAGGAAAAAGTCACAAAGGGAGTCTTTGTTCCAGCAAGGGGGGTCACCAGAAATGGCACCGAGCCGCCGGCGCCGCCGCGCGAACGTGGCACGCGTCTTAATTGCTTTCGGTTGCGCCTTACAAGGTGCTTTTCACGAAGTTGGACCTGAAGGCCACACGCCAGCTAACTGTAATTAGCGCAGCCTCTGTTTGATATTGAGCGTTTTAATCGCGGACCATTACAGCGCTGCCATTTAAAAAGCCTCAGCAGCCCCCGGAATATCGAGAAGGTGACATTTAGAACGGCCCCGCTTCCCTGTTCCCATTCAAATATCGCCAGTTTCTCTAATTAATTCGCTAATGATTCGCCTTCAGATACGAGCGGTACAGCATCACAACAGAACGCGATTCACCCCCGAAAGGTTGCGCGACAGCTCGGGGCTTCTCGCTTCCTTCGGCTTTAAAATGGCGCCGCGGCGTTTGTCCTTAACCCGGTGGACACGTCCTATAGCTGTTGTGTAAAGACGCGTTTCCATTCAGCCGGAATGTTTAGCGTCAGGGAGGAAACCGAAAGAAAGAGACTTAATCTGCAGGTGACCTCTGCCGTTGGAGACACGCGGCGTCGGCGCCGTAGCGGCAGGAGCTGCCGTTGATGGCGCCAGAGCAGGGGCGGAGCTTCCAGCAGTTAGCGCCATCACCCTCGCCTGGTTCCTTCCTGGTGTTCCCTGGGAGTGGACCCACATTCAGGAGCGAGCGCACCCGGATCTACCTCACAAACGCGGTGGGCATCGAGGAACGCTTGAAGAACACGTACAAACGCCCCAAAGCTAAGCTAGCTCCATCATTAACGCCAAGAGAGACCAGCAATAACACCAACACAACCAACCAAACAGGCTAAATGACCCGTATAGCGCTGCTATTATGGGCTGCAATGACCTGAGCCTGTACTTATCAAGCTTCCTGCACCTCCTCCCAAGAGCCCAGTGTTTTCGCTGAAAACTGCACTTAAACGTTAGCGACCAAGCGCCCTTGGTGTCGTTGGGGACTGGACCTCAGCGCTGAAATACAGCAGGTCTCTGCGGTACCTGGGGGAGTAGAAGTGGCTCTTGGATTTGAGGAGGTGGATGAAGAGCGTTTATCCTTAACTTTGAGAGCAGGACTTCAGACTAAAAAGGCTCCTCGGAGAACCTTGATGAACGCGTCCCTGGTCAGCAGGGTCCAAGGATCCGAGGATCTTTTGTTAGCGCCACGTCCCGGCGTGTCACACACGATCAGGAGCACCATTAGGAGTTTGTCCCAGGAACAAGGAAGGTTTTTACTGGAAGTGACAGTGGCCATTAGGATGAGGGAGCACGCCGGCGCTCCTGCGCCGTGACTAATTGATGTGTTTATATGCTAACGGTGGAGCCACCGAGGATCTGTCAGGCTTTGGCTCTAGCGCTGCTACATCCCGCAGCTTAGCGCCTTTTGACTGGATTTACTGGGAAAAAAGGGCAACGCAGGGCGCCGACCTTCGCCCTGGAGCGCACAAACTTCTCAGAAAGGACACGGACCCATTCAAAGCCTGTCGAGGAACGTTCCCCACCCATCCGTCCTCCGGCGGGGCTGAAACGGGAGGAGAATGAGCCGTGCTCTCCCCAATACCTTCGTCTCATTAACGGGACAAAAGCAAAAAAGGACAAAGGCTGCAGTAAGTAAAGGCGTTCCGAAGAATTCCACCACCTGATTCCAAAGCCATTGAACCTCCATCGACCTGCTGCCGAGGATTAAGGAGCATGAACGGGACCGTGCAGGAAGAAAGAAGAACATTTGTACCTAAATCGGAAGCCGCACGGCCCGTTTGCTTGATTTAGCGAGCCTTTGGGCGGGCTTTAATTAGCACGTGTTCGACGCCGTTTTTCACGTTTAAGAGGTGATGAATTGTGTAATTAAAAGGCTCACGGTGTAAAGCGGTGGGGCGGGAAGAGAGGAAGTGATTTAACGGGGTCCTGGACGGCGTCTTAATGTTCCGACGCTCGTGCAAAACAAGACACCTGCCATGTTCACACACGTGCTAGCTGCTAGCGGGAACGCCCAGAAACGGGGAGGAGGGCAGTATCTCAGGCCTCACCCCATACTTTTCCCAAATCAAACATTCCCTGTGCTCCGCTGGCGTTCGGGACAGGTGGCGTCCGCGGGAGGATGCTAACGCTGATGGTTTGCTGTCCCAGACTCGGAGCCGGAGGTGCTCTGAGGTAAAGCGCCGCTTCCGTTTTTTCCAAACCATCCCACTTTCCCGGGATTGCCAAGGCTGGCGGCGGAGTGCAGATGTGTGGTAATTGAGTTTGGAATGGGCTGTTTGAGGCGGAGATGCTGCTGTGTGGCGTCGCCATAGCGATCCTTCCAATTTTCCCTCTTTAAGGCGTTCTGGCCTCGGGCCGCTTGACTGCTGAGAGCTTCAGTTTGGAGTCGCGGAGGAGAAAGGACAGATCGAAGCTTTGAGCCCGTCTCAGTTCCTCTTCTGAGGTTCTTTGATTGAAAAAAGGTTTTGTACTGCTGCTGCTGCTACTACTACTACTACTGCTGCTGCTGCTACTGCTGCTGCTGCTACTGTAGCTGCTGCTGCTGCTACTACTACTACTACTACTACTACTGCTACTACTACTGCTGCTACTGCTGCTGCTGCTGCTACTGCTGCTGCTGCTACTACTACTACTACTGCTACTACTACTGCTGCTACTGTAGCTGCTGCTGCTGCTACTACTATACTACTACTACTACTACTACTACTGCTACTACTGCTACTACTACTGCTGCTACTGTAGCTGCTGCTGCTGCTACTACTGCTACTACTACTGCTGCTACTGTAGCTGCTGCTGCTGCTACTACTACTACTACTACTACTACTACTACTGCTACTACTGCTACTACTACTGCTGCTACTGTAGCTGCTGCTGCTGCTACTACTACTACTACTACTACTGCTGCTGCTGCTACTGCTGCTGCTGCTGCTACTACTGCTCCAATCAATAACCTTTATTATTGACATGTTATCTCTGGTTTCCCCTGTCACTGACGCTCTTCTGTTCTCTGGAGAACGTCACCAGCTGCTTCCTGCTTCCAACCTTTCTGTGCAGGCACATGGAAGGGCGACAATATAGGGAAGATCCGTCTGACTCAACCTAAAGGGCTCTGCTGGGTGTATGTTCTCGTCTTCACAGTATATTTTCCATCTGTCATCTTTCCTGTAACCACATGGAAACCCCTCAGGGAGGACGTCTCCTGTTTAGTCTTATTTGCTACTTGGTGATCAATGTGTAGCTTAGCTGTCAATCAAACGCTCCGGGGTCGATCTTCAACCATCGTAATAAGAAACCGTGAGAAAAACGGAGCAAAAAGGTAAAGAAGGTGCGGATCACACCCGGCTAGATAAATGCTACACTGGAAGCTAAGTTTTAAAGTCAAAAGTTTGAAGCCTGGGTTGAAGCTCACTGCGCTAGCAGCCTTCCCGGCTTCCGATATTCTCGCTTTCTTTCCAATCAAGATGTAGCAGAGGTGCAGAACGTTCTGGAGAGAACATTTCTAACGAGCAGAGTCAGATATGTAGCTCAGCCTGAGCCCATTAAGGCTTTTGAATGCCAGTTACAGGAAGCCAGTGGAGTCAAGTCCTACGCTAGTGTAGCGCTGTTAACACCATTACGATGCTGCCGAGCTGAAACATTTTTAATTGGCTAATGGCACAAATGACACAGAGGCGCTAGCCGCTGTCCAAGCATGGGCGAATTCCACCACGCGACAGCGCTGGAAGTGCACAATTTTGCTGAACAGCTTTTCACTGAAACTGCTCGTTTGTGTCTTCACGTTATGTAAATCAACTGGCCACGTTTAGGGCTTTAAACACCAGATTTTGACCCCCCCCTCCACTCCGAAACACCCACTGCTGTAGCAGAAATGCTAATTCCTGCCTCTGTTTTGACTTGTAAAGCGTCGGTGGCTGTCATCTGATGGCTGCAAACCGCAGGTGGAGTCCACATGACAACCTGCCGAGGGAAGCACGATCAAATGGAAATCAAGAGCCGAACGAGCCCGTCAAGCCGCTACTACTCGCCGAATTCCTCATTTTCATCTCGCGCGGCTACACGGTAGCTCGGGCTGTCGCAGGCTTGTTAGCGCGCAACTCCGTGGTTTTACACAGGCAAACACAAACTCGGGCCATTACTGTACCAACCAGGACGCTCAGTGGGGGGGCGCTCGCTGCTGCTGTTGACAGATCTGACTAAGCAAAGAAAAACTCCACAATTAGCGATCGGATTCAAAAGACGGCAGAGAAAAACGCGTCACCTTTAAAAGGCTAGAACAGAAAGAAAACTACAGCTGGTTAGCACAGCGCACACGTCCTCTTTGCTAAAGGCCACCCTCACTTTGAGTTTCTTCTTCAACCACCCACCACGTCCGTCTGTAGCCGGCCTCCACGCTAACAAACGGGGGCTGCAGACACGAAATGAGTCCCAAACAGCTGAAAGAAACAACAACTGTGGATTAGCCGTGTTTGTGTTTTCTCCAGTGTTTGCTTCATTCTGCAGTCCTAAGTACAGAAAAGTAATTGGGTTCAGATTATTCTCCGAAAGGCAAACACGATTTGTCCCGCGCTAAAAAAACCAGCAGGGGCGAAGCTGGGGACCGTGTGCAAATGTAATTCCACGTGCTCCGGGGGGAGTTGAATAAGGCTGTTGATGGCAGCGGTGCATGAGAGCACCGTGCCACCGTTTCTTGGAGGGGGGGGGGTTACAATTTAGAGGGCGGAACAGATGGACGGGCAGAAATCAAACATCTGCTGTAATCAATTCAGCTGGAGAGTTCATCAGGAGCCCGTGTGAGAGGCTGGAGTCAACAGGGAAAAAGCCCCGAACGTGCTGCTCCCCATAAAAACCTCTCCAAAGCAAATAATTCAAAACAGCAGAGCGGGTTAGCGCGCGGGGCGACACCGTCACGCTAAAACCGGTTTCTCCTCGTTGGCACTTCGTGTGCCAGAAGTGGAAACGGGAATTAGAATTATTTTTTTGCCCGGAGAGCAGCATTCTGGATCCGGATCTACTTTGATCCACTGACCTTCTTCTGTCTCACACACGGTCGCCGGCGGGTTCTGGTTCCGACCGTGACTCCATTCAGGCTCTGCAGTTCGGTCTCATTCTTCTTACAAGTCTCGGAACACATAGAGATGAAGGAACAGGACAAATTCGACGGGAACGGATCAAGAGAAGCGACCCGGAATGCGAGAAGGTTTGGGACCAAGTTTTGTCCACACCTCTGTCCTTGAGTGTGGCCCGAGGAATCTTCCACTCCAGTGCTGGAACTCCAGAACATCCAGAACCTGCTGGCTGACTCCGGTGAGTCTCCAGGTCAGGAACTGGGATGATCCATGCTCCAACTTCAGGTGATGGTCATGAACAACTGCCCGGGATTCATCTGTGGAGAGAACAACTCCCCGCTGGGGGCGCCATGGAGCGAGAGCGGTAACCTGCTCATCTGAGGTTCCTGCAGTCAAGTTGAGACCAGACGAGCTTCCCTGAGATGGTTTCTAATGATCTCGGAGGTGGACGTTGAGATCCGGTGTGGTTACTGGTGGTCTGCGGTGACGAAGCCAGGAGGAAGTTCTCTGAAACAGCTTTGGGGACGGCCGGTGGTAGAGAGATGCTTCACAAGCAGCAGCTCTGGTGGACGTTCCTGCAGTCATCATGCCGCCTTCAGGCTCCCTCAAAACTTGGGACGTCTGCGGCTGTGCTGGGGGCCAAAACTGGTGCCCTGCTGTGCCGTCACCACGCTGACTCGGCAAAGGAGAAAAGCTGACCGACAAACATCTAGACTGGTTTGGGACCAACCTGGCCCTTCTATGTGCCTAGCAACAGTCTGACAAAGATCTAGACGGATTTGGGACCAACCTGGTCCTTCTATGTGCCTAGCAACAGTCTGACAAACATCTAGGCTGGTTTGGGACCAACCTGGTCCTTCTATGTGCCTAGCAACAGTCTGACAAAGATCTAGACTGGTTTGGGACCAACCTGGCCCTTCTATGTGCCTAGCAACAGTCTGACAAACATCTAGGCTGGTTTGGGACCAACCTGGTCCTTCTATGTGCCTAGCAACAGTCTGACAAACATCTAGGCTGGTTTGGGACCAACCTGGCCCTTCTATGTGCCTAGCAACAGTCTGACAAAGATCTAGACTGGTTTGGAACCAACCTGGCCCTTCTATGTGCCTAGCAACAGTCTGACAAAGATCTAGACTGGTTTGGAACCAACCTGGTCCTTCTATGTGCCTAGCAACAGTTTGACAAACATCTAGGCTGGTTTGGAACCAACCTGGTCCTTCTATGTGCCTAGCAACAGTCTGACAAACATCTAGGCTGGTTTGGAACCAACCTGGCCCTTCTATGTGCCTAGCAACAGTCTGACAAACATCTAGACAGATTTGGAACCAACCTGGCCCTTCTATGTGCCTAGCAACAGTCTGACAAAGATCTAGACTGGTTTGGAACCAACCTGGTCCTTCTATGTGCCTAGCAACAGTTTGACAAACATCTAGGCTGGTTTGGGACCAACCTGGTCCTTCTATGTGCCTAGCAACAGTCTGACAAACATCTAGACTGGTTTGGGACCAACCTGGCCCTTCTATGTGCCTAGCAACAGTCTGACAAAGATCTAGACGGACTTGGGACCAACCTGGCCCTTCTATGTGCCTAGCAACAATCAGAGTTCAGCTTTTGAAAGATGGAATCAAAAACAAAAGAGCTGAATTGTATTTCCGCTCAGTGTCTGAATCATTCAGAACTTCTGCTATGGAAATAACCATCCTGACGAATCCTGGCGTCACAAAAGCCCACAGTCCTTGAGAGGAGAACGTGTCTAGTGGTTCCATTGGTCCACGGCTGGAACCTTGGCTCCAGCACCCTGCTGTAGATCTAACTGGATCCCCTCCTCCTCCTCCCACATCCTGTTTCTTTGCTCATGACGGATGGACCAAAGCCCGTCGACTGAACGACACAAAAGAATCACAACAATCTCTTTTGCGTTGGAGGGATTCTTTAATTCATTCCTGACCTCTCCGGCAGCCGGATTTATTCCGAGGATCCTGTTTTTGCCTCCACGCCACCGGCCTTGGGCTCAGCTCGCTCAACTTTTGTGCAAAGCTTTGCAGAGGAGAGATGCTCGTCCTTCGCCTCACACTCGCCTCCACAACAAAAAGAGCATACATAAGAGCCAAATGACTGCTAACGCCGCTAAGTTAATTAAATCACCTTGAAAACTGTTTCCACAGCGAGATCTAAATCTCCTGACGTTCCGGCTGCCTGCAGGGTTCTCTTCTGTTTTTAATGCTTGATAGTTCAGTTTTTATCTCGTATGTTCGGTTCTGCTCCCTCACCGGTCTCACTTCCTCTCACCTGTGCTTCGCTGACCCCTCCCACTTCGCTGTAACTCCTCCCACTTCGCTGTCAATCAAAGCAGCGTCCAGAATCTAGCTGTGCTTGAACTGATCTGGTGTCCAGGATCATTTTCCAGGCTCATCCAGACCTCCAGGGACCCTTCAGGTGTCAGAACCTGCCGCATAAATGCAGCTCATCCCTTATATTTGTTACTGCTGCGTTATTCATGTCTGCCGCCGTTGCCATGGTGACGCGTCGCAGGATGGCAGACGGGCTTGAGCAGCACCGACGTCGTCTCTCGTCCCCCCCCCGTCCCTGCAGCTACGGGAGACTTCCTGCAAAAGTCTGCAGCGGAGCCTGCAGGTGAGGCACGTGCACGGCCGCAGCCGTGCGCGTGCACGCCGCGGAGTCACTCCCAGACTCCATTAGCGTTCGCTAGTGTCACGTCGACCAAATGCGGCTTCACGAATATTGTTTTTCCTGGAGGGAAGGGCAGGCAAATCTGAAAGCAATGAGGGAGAAGATGAATTCGTCTTTTAGATGTCGTAAAACGCGGAGAACGATGCGAAGAGCCGGTTTTACAGCTGCCGACCTGCTCATTAAACACCCACTTGGGTTTTATGGGATTTATGCGCGGCTCCGAGGGGCCGCAGACGCCGTCTCCCCGCATCTTAATGTCCCTTGTAGCTTTTACTTCCAGTCAAAAACACTAATGTTTGCTTAATTGACCCAATCAACAAGACGCAGTCTCCCCCCCCCCCCCCCCCTCCTCCACACACACGAGCTTTGATCTGCGTCGGCTTTGATCCACGTCTGCTGCTTCCGTCTCTCTGGATTTAGCGGCTCTGCGCTGTCACCGTCTCCCACGTCACGCTCGCGTCCCTCAGCAGAGCGCCTCGCGGGGACGGGGCGGCGTCCCCCCCCCGTTAGTCCAGCAGTGGGGCTCATTGTCCCGCTGCACACCCGTTACCCCATCAAAGAGAAGCACGCGCCTTCAGGCACACGCGCGTTTACGCTCCTTCATGGCTTCGTGTTGACGTTTCATTTTCAACCGTGTCGTGTTCACGCCGCCCAACTGTCACATGGTACCGAACGTCCCTCTGAGCCACGCTCGGCTTGGGAATAATGACATCTCCCAAAACGCCGTTTTCAATTACCGCCACTCTAAATCGCCCGGGAACCCAATATCGCTCTCTCGCCTCCCCCAACTTCAAAATTCCCCATTCCAAAAAGGGCCTCCGGGGCTGAAGCTCATCAGCTCTAAAGGAAACAGCAGCTCATTCCCCACCGGTAACCGAACAAGTCCTGCCTGCGGTTAAATGAGCAGGTGGGGAGTTTTAAACAACCAACGCGTTCTTCCCGATGAAGCTCGATCCAAGAGCCCCCCCCCTCCCCCGCCGCCTCCGTGCACGTGTGACTGCAGCTAGCAGCCTTTAGCCCTCCCACAGCCACCTGTGAGCGTCGCCACCAGCGTGACGGTGCTGCTGCTGGGTGTACGCCATTAGAGCACAGCAGGTCAAAGGTCAACAGATGGAACACGGGAGCGTAAAAATCCAGAGAAAATGTAATAAAATACCAGATCGGATTCAACGCTAACGTCTGTGTCGGACTAATCCAGCGGCTTCGTTATTGAATTAAAACAAAGCAGCGATGGAACGAGGGGACAGCTCATAACGAGGAGTTTGACCTTTACTCTCGAGAGCGTGTGCTTAACATGAAATGAGCTGCGTTCACAAACGCTCTGCTCTCCAGACGTTCCGCCGTGTCCACAGGAAGGTCACAGACGCGGGAACGCTCCTCACTGGAAAGACTTTTGAGGTGGAGGCTGATCTTGATGCTGGTGGCCCACAGCTGCTGCAGATGCAAGAGGGAATCAGATGGTTGTGGGATTCCAGACGGAACGTCGGGGGTCCTGGACGCTCAGGAGCTTCACACAAAGGGTCCAGGTTTACGCCTGATCCGTGGGAAAGGTTTGAAGGCTTCCAGCTGGGGTTGGGAAAGGACACCAACCAGGAACGGTCCCGCTCTCCGGGTCCAGTCTTTGGATATAAGAAGGTCCGAGTTCCAGAGTTGAACTCGTCCTGGTTCTTCCTCACCGAGAAGAGGCCGTGTATACGGATACACGGAACAACTTTCCACCATGGGAACCAGGCTGCACTTTCTACGGTTCTGTGAGTGTGTGTGTGGTGGACGGGAATGTCTTGTCAGAGCCAGAGCAGCGTCTCTCATCAGAGCCGTGCATGTGTGACAGCATAATGGGGTCTGAGACACGGTCCACTCTCCAGGCGGAGGGATGGCGCGCGCGCCGGCATTCCCGGCGCTCCCAGTAATGGCTTCCCCGCCTGCAGCCCGGCTGCTTTGTGGCCTCACAACCCCATTCGCGCGACGCCTCGATATTAAAAGAGGCCGCACTTGCTGGCGCGCCGGCGGCCGCGATGGAGGGACGGCCTGCAGCAAACAGATGATGCGCGCGGCGTGAGGACGCGATAAGCCCAGCCCCCCCCCCCCCCGCCGCGCGAGCTCCGCAATTACGTGTTTCCAAATGCAGACTGATGGGAAGGGTGCCGGCAACGGGAGGACGGATGAAAGCGAGGAACACAAAACCTTTTTCAGCCCACAGCTTCAGAAGCGCGAGGCAGCAACCTGCAGTTGCACCGGTCAGGACTCCGAATCCTCACGGGGCTTTTAAACTGTAAATATGGTTCTTCATCGGTGTTGGCGCCCTGCCCGAGTGCCCTTGGGCAACAGGCAGGTTCACCCGGAACGAGACACCAGCTCATCAGTGCGAGACAATAGCGGCGGAGGCTGTTTTTGCTGCTGATCTTTGTCCCTCTCTAAGCTGGTTTTCTTCTCCTCGCGCTCTTTTCCCATAAAAAAATAAACACAACAGTTTTGTAGCTCTGCCCGCGCGGCTCTGACGCTACACACGCGCACACAAAGCGAGCACGGCGACAGAAACATGACAGTTATCTCTGAATTATGTGATAACACATCCGATTATACAGAGCGTCAATCAGCCGAGGCGCAGCGGGGATGCGGCTGGAGCAGGCGTGACGGCCGGCGGTGCGCACGCACGCACGCACGCGCGCGCTGTTGTGACGCGCCTGCTTTGTTTTGATGGAGCGGAGCGTGGACACACTGTAAGCACTTGTTTCCCCCCCGACAGAACAAATTAAGATCATGTAACTGACAAAAAGGCCGAACGCTTCGGACCAGCAGAACCCAGCCTGTTTTAAGGACGCTGTCACGGGACGCGTCAGCGCACGCGCGCCGGCATGAATATGGAGGGACTTGGACCAACCGTCCACACACACACACACACACACACACGCGCGCGCACACACACGGGGATGGATTTTTGTGTCTGCTGCTGTGCGTCAGTGGGACTCTGTGCAAATGCACTAATCGCTATTACACCGATAAAAAACCCTCCATTCCTCGCTTAGCAAAGCAGCACCGGGGCCCATTTGACCAAAATGAATAGAAAAGAATGATTTATTTCGTGACTGAGCCTAATAAAAATGCTGCGTGCGGCGCAATTTAGCCTGAGATTTACGCCCTGTGCAGTGGCTGCGGCTAATCTGCGGATACTCTAATTAGTATTTGCGCTCCCACTGATAGCTCTGGGGCACGTGCGGAGAGCGTCCCCGGGGTAATCTGGGGTTAAGACTGGAGTCCCGATTGGATGGAAGTGACGTCAGCACATCCCAGTTCAGCTGCTGGACTCTGACAAGAGCTAGCTAGCATCTTTTGTTAGCTCCATAACCTGTTTGTGATCGTACATGACAGATAAAAGGATTGATGATGGACCCATGAGCGGCCGCACAGGATAAAACCAGTTAAAACCAGTTTGTTCGGAGGGAACAAAGCCAAACTTGCACAACGTCAGTAAAAGAAAACGCATTCATGTGTTTGTGTGCTGACATTGAATTTAGGTCATTGTTTTAATTTAGGAAAATAGCTGGTGGTGCAAAAGATTAATAACATTGTACCGTCACAGAAGAAGAACCGGGAGGCAAAAGAACTGTAGCTCCTGATAAGTGTGTGAAATTAAATGGCAATTTTAATTGTGTTTATTTGGTTTTCAGTCATTTCTGCAGCTTCAGGTGAGGCTGAAATGTGCGATTTCTGCTTTTTTTGTGATGATCCGACCTTCTTTGATGAGATTTAACGGTGTGTACTTTATCTCTTTTTGGCGCTTGACAGTTGGCGCCGACACACGTGGGCTCAGACGCTGACGGAACCGGTGACATTTATTCAGCACGAGAAAATACAGAGTCTGCTGGGTGTTGGGACCCGTGGGGGTCAAAGCCAAAATGTCAGCGCGACTCAGGCAAACACGGGAAAATCCGATGGAACCAGGCAAAGGCAGAGGGAGAAATTCCTTGGATTTCAACCTGAACCAGGATTCAGACGCGGAACCTCTTTTATCCGGTAACCGATTGGAGAGTTTAGTTTTGGAGCTCGTTAATTGAGCGAGGAATGCAATTAAAAGCAGGACAGCGTCGCTAGCGGGGTCGGTCCTGGAGAGCAGCTCATTTCCATGGCGGAGGGTGACCCGGTTCCCCTTGATGGATCATCCAAAGCTCTTACTGCCTCCTGGCTGAGAGCTTCTCAACATTCCGCGGCTAAAGAATTGTCAGTTATTTGCTGCGAGTGGGCGGCTGGGACGTGATTACAGTGCTGGGCTGAGAGGACCCATCTGGGAGACCTTTTCTGGACCCTCTCAGCACCGGCAGGCAGCATCTGCTGGGAAACAGAATTCCAAACCATCAATTCTGGCAGGCAAAGTCCACCGGCAGTGACGGATGGGGCTGGTGGTGACAGCAGGGGGCCGTGAGGTCACGCTGAGCTGTTTGGGACTGAAACCTGCAGAAGAACCAGCGCCGTCCTGGAGCTGAACGCCGCTCGCGTGCTCCTGAGGCGCAGCTGCCGCTGGGGCGCAGCACGTTGAGCTAACATCTCAGATGGAGCGGGAGCCAGAGGCGCTCCCACATCAGCCGTTTCACTCCACGGATCAATAAATGTAAATAAACCGCGTCGGCCCGCGACTGAGGTCGGCGCCCGCCGCTCGCCGGCCTCGGGTCACCCAGCTCGGTGGCTCTGCTCGGAGGAGCCCGACACCTAAGCTGCCGTGACTTGGGGACGTGACAAAGGATCCCGAGAGCTGAAGCTGCAGCCACTGACAACACGACCTGGGGGTGGGGGTGGGGGTGGGGGGGTGGGGGGCAGCAGAGCGTAATCCCCATCACAGCTTCTGGATCATGAACATCATTGGATGAAGCTGCCCCCACAGTCCTGCTGTGATGGAGAGCTTCACTTCCTTCCTGTCTCTCACCGTCTCAGCCCCCCCCCCCCCCCCCCCCCCCCCTCTTTCCGAAACACCTTTAAATCAGGGATTCACATCTGGATCCAGGTGCTGTTGACCCACAAAAATGGTGCAAAGTTTTGAGGCCCTCAACACGTGGAGGCCCGGCCTGAAAAATGAGCTGACATTTGCAAACAGGCAGAATGACGAAGTCAGTGTGAAGGTTCAGGGGAAGTTTTCATTACTTTTCTTTTGGGGGGGGAGGGGGGGGGCTGAGTGTGGGGCTGAATAAGCCAATATTATGTGCAGAACACACAGGAGCTCCCCCACCAGGAGGAAGCTCCCATTGTGACTCCACACACCAGGACATTAAATATCCTAAATTCCTCTTCCTATTAAGAATTTTTCTGTTTTTAAAGACAGGTTTTTACCCAAGATTTGGCTAAGTTGAATTCACCCAAAGTTCCTCTGACGCTCTCCCAGGTCCCCCAACAATAACCCCCCCCCCCCCCTTCCCCTTTTATTCATTCCTTCCATCCACGCATGCAGCAGATGTTTACACCCGAAGTTCTTGTGGGACCTTTTAGGATGATGCCTTGAAAACCAGCCATTTCTAATTAAGCGCAGGATTCAAATGAAGGAGCAAACAGAGAAGGACTCAAACTGTCGTTAGTGGCTCCTGTTGGACCTGGCGCCGAGCCCCCGGTCCCTCATTACACACACATCCCAAACCCACAATCTGACAAAACTAACCAAAGAGTGTGTGTGAGGGAAGCAGTGCATGTGTAGGTACTAATGTATGCATGGAGGTTCCTGGCCCTGTGGTGTGATGTGTGTGTGTGTGTGTGTGTGTGTGTGTGTGTGCACCCGCCTGTGAGAACAGGCGGAATCTCATTTACGGTCCGCGGGGTCACTTATTGACTGAATCAAAGCCCCTGACAGGGGCCGGTCCGGATGGAGGCTTAACCAGATTACTGTTATATATGGCAGCGGTAACGGAGCCTCTCTGGGGGACCTGCTGCTGATCTGGGCCCCGGGACCCAGGTTCCAGAGAAATGCCTCACATTTTGCTCACAGTCGTTCCACTGGGGAACTCCAGATGCATTAACGCGGCCCAGGATCAATCAGTCCAGGCTGTCTCTGCCGGGCCAGCACCTCCTCACAGCCATCACTCACAGGAGGACATGGGGGGGGGGGGGCTGCTCATCTCCAGCAGCAGGTGGAGACATCTCTGGATCTCTCAGGGTTCTGCTCACCTCCAGCAGCAGGTGGAGACGTCTCTGGATCTCTCAGGGTTCTGCTCACCTCCAGCAGCAGGTGGAGACGTCTCTGGATCTCTCAGGGTTCTGCTCACCTCCAGCAGCAGGTGGAGGCATCTCTGGATCTCTCAGGGTTCTGCTCACCTCCTGCAGCAGGTGGAGACGTCTCTGGATCTCTCAGGGTTCTGCTCACCTCCAGCAGCAGGTGGAGGCATCTCTGGATCTCTCAGGGTTCTGCTCACCTCCAGCAGGAGGTGGAGACATCTCTGGATCTCTCAGGGTTCTGCTCATCTCCGGCGCTCCTCCAGTTTACAGCGGAGGAGATAAAGTTTGAAGGAGGTGGGAGAAGGGACACTCGCATTAGCAAACACGGCGCCGCCACACTCGCTCTGATTAATGGACCTCTCTGCGTTGTGAGTGACGAATGATGGGAAGGCTGGACGGCTCGTTCATCACTGTCGGCCGTGGCGTGCTGCTGCGGCGTTCCCAGTCCAGCACTCGTTCCCACCTGGTGCAGGAGCTCATTGGGAGAAGAGTGAAGGAGGCTGGAGGTGATAAGCGATTGTGGCCCGCGGTCACGGCCGCAGCTACAGTGGTGGAGGCTAAGCAAGATTTACCGTGTGATTATCTGATGCTGGAACCAACAATTACCGCCCCATTGAAATTCATTTGGACGAAGGAAATGAGAGGAACGATAAGAGTCTTCGTCTGGAACTGGCAGATACAACAACGTTGTTTGTATCGCAGTCAGAGGCTCCACTGGGCCCCTCATTAAACACACACTGGGAACTGGCCTGCTCTCTCCTTTGGCCTGCTTATGTGCCACCAG
Source organism: Takifugu flavidus (assembly GCF_003711565.1). Taxonomy (NCBI): domain Eukaryota; kingdom Metazoa; phylum Chordata; class Actinopteri; order Tetraodontiformes; family Tetraodontidae; genus Takifugu; species Takifugu flavidus. Next base: position 27,803,308 of record NC_079520.1, on the reverse strand, counting down.
TCAAAGAGTTCGGTGCTCATTTTGACTGTATTTAGGTTCTTGTGCTTTTGTCTGTCCTTGCTGGACTTCTTAGGGTTTTAGAGGATGGTAACATCATCAAAAATGAGCTCAAGCTCATTCAACAACATGTGCATATATATGTGCGTATGTATATCCTGCATCCTGTCTCACATTATTTGCACTTAGACCTTTGGCTGCTGTATTGATGTAAATAGAGGAAAGGATCTTTACACAGGAGCAACCTGCAGATGATGCCACTGTAGTTCCCACGCCAGGCCGCTAGTGGGCGGTGTTTCATAAACATGCACACAGACGCTTCCTTTAGACAGGTGACAGGTGAAGACGTATAAATGCACCTCAATCATCCAGGTGATGGTGTAATGGCAAACACCCCCAGGAGTCATTTTTTTTGCTCCTAAATGCCTTTTTGGGCGCTAAAAGTGCCATTTCCATGTTAAATAACGGCTGAAACGTGACTGAAGTGTCCTGGTTTCACCTGAAAGGCGCAGCACAGAGGCGGAAAGAGCAGAAACAATGATTCACAAACGGCGCACAAACACACAACTGGGAGGCTGGAGCGATGAGAAATCATCTCCTCTTTAGCGTGCAGATATGAGCTGACTTCAGCCTCAATGTGCATCACTTGACAGCATCCTTCCAGGTCCGGGCTGGTGATTTCCCCAATGAAATATCCTTCAGACCAAAGCGCCGCTCTCTGATGGATGGCGAGCGGACAGCTGTCGGCAGGCCAGAGGACAACGGGGCCACAAGCACCCGTCAGAGACACGCCTAATTCCCAGGTCTTATTTTGTCAATAAACAGCAGCCAGTGGCACTCAATTAGAGGACTTTATTGACTCGGCTGCCTGGCCTGTGTCAGATGTCAGCGGGAGACGCAGCTTGACGCCCGGCTTTGACACTCTGAGATTACAGAAAATAGAAAAATCAAAAGAACATTGGAGGAGCAAAGTAAATAAAAGAAGAGAAGGAGGGTATTAGGGGGTGACGGTGAGTGGGCTCCAGCAGCCATCGACTCGCAGATGACAGCCGGCTTTTTCTCCCGGCTCCTTTATGTTTATTCATGCCAGATGAAACCGATCCTCCTCCTTGTCTCTTTTCTCGACAGCAGCGAAAAAAGAAAAATCCTCCAGCGTTTGTTTTCACTCATCCTTCCTGCGACGCGTCGTCCTTTTGTTCCGTTTCGCCACTGAATCATCCGGTTTTTCTCCCGGAGAGGCAGAAACAAGCATTTTCCCTCCGCAGCCAAGAACCCAGAACAATCGCTCTCCTCCTTTGGTTTTTAATTTTTTGAAAGACGCTTATTTAACGCCATTGTTTTCCCGTTCTTTGTCCCCTTCTGTATCTTTTGAAGACACTGTTGGGAGTTAGACTGAAATCAGCACTTAAGATGGGAGGAGTTTTGCTTTAGAACATTATATAAACTCTCTTGTGACTCCGAGGATGAGAGGTTACTATGGAAACAAGGCCTGCGCTCTTAATCCAAGAGCCTCGGACTCATTACCCTTCAGCTCGGACCTCCATCTTTAGCTCCAGCAGATGCAGGTTTGCGCCTCCACCACGAGACGAAGAAGCTGGTGGAGGAACATCAACATTCGTTAACAGTTGTTAAGGAGGAGGATCAATTTCGGGAGGATCACTTCTCTCCATAATCTCGTCTGTCCGCCTCCGTTGTTGCCTTTGTGCCGCAGATGAGATAAAACCAACGTTCTCTGATCCCTCAAAGGACCAAATGATGTTAATTGAAACGAGTTTTCAGAAAAATAAGTTTGACGTCTCTGGATTCCCAAGCCGGAGTTGTGAGGCAGCAACGGAATCCGTGCACAGACGGCTCCGCGTCCCCTCCCAGATACCCTCAATATGCTGGAGGAGATAGACGGAACCAAGCTCCGAACTGGGCGCGCTCCAGACGTCCTGGTGGCCTCGCACGGGGAGTTATTCTTTGAGAGTATTAGGCAAACAATTAAAGCGCACGCACGCGCCAGAGTCGCGAATGAGCGTCCGCCGCGGCCAAGTGGCCGCTCCCGGTGCCAAGCACAACTAATTATGGGGCGAGTTTGGCGAGCACGCTCAAATGATTTATGCTAATGAGGACGACAATAAACCCTCTGTTGTCCAATGTGGGTCCAGCCGTGTCAATGTTCCCGCCCGCTCTGCGGCTGAAGAGCACGTTTCATCTTCTCCACCAGCGTCGCTCCACGCTCTCGTCTCCCGAGACCTTCGAAATTTACCAGGACGCTGCTGAGAAGTTTGGCTCCGGTTCCCCGTCAGCCTGAAATCCACGTCCGCTGCCAATCGAAGAGAAAAGGAGCCGAGACGGCGTCGCGGGGCTGGATCTGTGCTGCTTTACACCGTGCTTCCTCTTGATTTCAGCGTTGGAGCTTTTCTTTCATCTTCTCCACTGGACTTTTCTTTGGAGAGATTGTGGGTTCCTGACTGTAATTAATCTTTCCAGCCCTTTTCTGTCACCTGTGTTTCCGAGGTTTTAGGAGCCGGCTGCTTCTCTGTTTCCTCCCTTTTGTTCCTCTGATGGGAGCTTTTCTTGGTTCTCCTTGTTCAGCCTCTTTGATCCTCTCTGCTCTGAATAGAGTTGAATTGAAGTGTGGATGTGATGCGTTTCACACGCTCCTTGTTTCAGGATGACCTCCGTGTGAACATGGCGACGCTGCTGCAGCCAGACGGAGCCTCGAACACAACACCAATATGACACAAAGCCTCCGCACAGACGACGTTTGTGGAATATTCGGCTGTGGTGTAAGCAGATTAGTGGCGAAATCGTCTCAGAATAAGAGCGACAGAACACGTTAATTAACAGCGACGGCCGCAGTGATCTCATCACTTTTGGACCCCTCAGTAACGAGATGAGGGATTACAAAATTGAAGTTCCCTAATCCCTGAAATCCTCTGTTGTTTAAAAGTTTCCACTCGGATTCTGTGGCGGCGCCACGCCCCCGAGGAAGGTGGCCGGAGCGCCAAAAATGGGAAAAATGTGACTCCGAGAGCCGAACTCCAGCCTTGTCGAACGTGTTGAGTCTTCTTTTAAATGTTAGCCACGGGCACAGTTGACATTTCGGGATCATCTGGTGCTGTTTGTTGGAGTGTTCGAGGCCCTTCGGGGAGCCGCTGTTTGCCATCGCCGGTCTAAGCCGGAGTTAACGGCGAAACTTCACCAAAGAGCAAGAAACTCTAATTAAAGTTGGAGCACTGAGGGCCGAAGTTCAGTCATTTCCACGTCCCAGAACATCCGGTCGTGCAACAGAAGAGACGAAAACCAGAAAATCTGACCTTTTGTAATTGAATATGATGACCTGAGGTCAATCGAGCCTGATGATGTTCTAAATTGTCTTTAAGTCATATTTTAATTCTTCTCATTTTGGGTGTGTGTGTGTGTGTGTGTGTGGATCTGCAGTGTTGCTCAGCTAACTCTGTGACATGGCCGGCGGAGCCAGGATTCCCATTCAGCTTTAGCGGCTTGTTTCCGCTTCATTGTCTGGACATTGGGTCAAAGCTGCATTGTGGATTAACTGTGCAAATAAATAAGAAAAGGCGAGCGAGCGCTTCTGTCGGGGCAGATCGATCGGTTCGGAATCCACGCAGGGCAGAGGGCTGCAGGGAGGACGGAAGTGGAGAGAGCTTTAGGTGATCAAGCGAGCCCCCGACTGGATGTGGAAGTCCCTGGAAGTGTTTTCCCTGAAGGAAACGACTGCTGAGACCAGAGTTCATCTCTGCCGAACACCGACTGCCTTAAGTGTCGTCCACGCTTGGCCCAGAGGCCAGAAGAAGCAGGAGAGGTTCTGACTCCAGTTTCAGAAACAAGCGGATCGTTTCACCCAGTTGTGCTTCCTCTTCACCGGCTTTATCAACGGCAGCTAATTTACGCAAAGACAAACGGACTGAGTGGGCCTCTCGCCTGCCCCCTGGTGGCCCGATCAAGCCCTGCAGAGAAGGGAGGAAGGTCGGGTCAGGAGGTCCCGAGTTAGGTCACCGGAAAACACCAACCGTACCATTGAGATTCCAAAATAAAAGTGTTTTTTTCCTCCTGTTAGCTAGAAAGCAGGAATAACCCCGGAATACGCGCTCGACCTTCCTCATTTTCACGAGAAAAGGACGTAAATGTAGCTTTAATGCGGCGTAGAGACGTATCATTTTCCAATAAAATGGCAAAATTAGCCTCTGATGCTAACATTTATCAGTCTGCTTATGATAACCTGTTTAGTACGTTTACACTCAAGCCAACACACGTCTATTAGGGAGTGAGTATTATTAGTCGGGCTCCTTCCCGATCGGACAAACAGACATGGCAAATTAAATTACGCTCGTTGGAATCCATAGTAATCCAGTCAAATCAAAATAAAATGCAATAAAGGTGCAATTACGTCTCTTTTCCTTCAAAGAGCCGCCTGCCGTCCACTCTCCTCGCAAACACGCGACTCGGAGCGAAAAGTGGTTGATGGGGAGGCGGAGCTTCGCCCGGGGCGGCGGCGTGGATTCAATTGAGGCCAAATTCTGTCTGAGGCCTAAAAACAATGAGATCTGCTTTATTTAGTGAAAGTGGGGAAACAGTGAGAGCGGAAAAAAAAGCTCTCTCAATCGCATTAGGACCGGATCCGGGAGAGCCGGCGCAATAATGGCAGGGACGGCCGGGTCGGATTACAGCGGAGAGGTAAAAGGTTTATCGGACGATGGGGGCCCGCAGAGAGCCGAGCGAGAGGCGAAACAAAACAAAGACGAAAGATACGGGAAGTCTGGAGGATGGAGAGAATGAGGAGGAGTGGAACCAACACAGGAAGTTGGAAAACCTGTAGCGGCGTGCGGAATGAGCCCGGGCAGAGGTGGAAATGCTTCCTGGTCGGCTGACAGTGATGGATGCTAAACGTAGCGCGCGGCCCGAGCTCGTTCCGGAGATCCGAGGAACGTATGAAGATGGGCTCGGATATGAGGCCATGAAAGGCAGCACCTGGAGCAAATGTAAAGCTCCCGGGAGGATGAGGCGGCGGAACCGTTGGCTCCTCCCCTTAGCGCTGGGATTTAGCGCCGCGGCAGGAGAGCGCCACACAACAGGCCGCCACGTGGAATTGACCCGTCGGCTCTGCTTCGGAATAATGGGCGGAATATGCAACCTGTCCAGGGAGCAGCGGGAGCGGCGGCAGCGCGGTGGCAGAAGGGCCGCGGGTCGTTGTCCCTGGCTCTGATGGCGGGTGGAACACGGGTCGACCTTGAACGCCCCGCCAGTCCGGAATGACCCGCCCCCGCGAGGGTGGCTCCAGCGTCTCAGGAGCACCCTCACGTCTGGCCTTGCTGTCTACAGAGGTGCCTGGGCGCCGCCCGCTCGGCGCCCTTGTGTTTGTCGGTGCCCCCGAACGGGCTCGTCGATATGTGCAAAGATACCGTCGGTAATGGAGACGGGCCCGATTTAACCAGGGTGTTTGTCATGTGGCTGGAGGAGCGCCGGGAAGCAGATGCGGAGCGACGCGAAGAGCGAAGACGAGCTCCTCTGAAGTTCTTCTCCTCCTCTGTGGAGCGGAAGAATCCGGAGGAGTGAAGAGCGGCTCCGAGGGGATGAATGATGAGTTCTGCTGGCGTGGTCGGATCCCGTCTCGTCCCGGCTTCTAATGCTCCGGGATTTGTTTGTTTTTCCAGATGTGACAAATTCACTCGTCCTTCAGGAGAACAATCTTCATAACGAGGCTGTCACTGCAATTAATGACAATGTTTACCGCCATACTTAATAGTCCTCTCAAGGTCGTGCTCGTCTAATTTCCTCCTTCTAAACGCTCCCGTCCCAAGGTGAGGCTCGGAAGCGCCGCTTCCGCCGGGCCCAGCTGAGCCTGTCTTCATGTCAAAGATCCACAGTTATTTTGCCCCCCTCCCTCCCCGCTGCAATAACTTCCTCTGGTGTTGTTTGCCGGGCCGGGGCTATTAGGGCTGTTTGATGGTGACCCGTAGGGCGGCGCGGCCTCTCATA
>NC_079520.1:27779826-27792326 GCF_003711565.1 Takifugu flavidus | reverse complement strand
GGAATTCCATTACTCATGATTGAAGGGAGAATAAGACGCCCGGGATCGAATTTACTGTCCGTGGTAATAAATGAGGAGCCGAGGTAGGTGTTATTCCACCATCAGGATCACGGATCGATCTGTGATCACGTCTGCGGGGGACTTTTGTGTCCTGACAGGGACCCCGCCGGGGCCGCGATCCCACAACTGTTAATGTGTCAAACGGGGCTGCGCTCCATGAGCGTCCATGATGGGATTCAAGTTTAGTCTTAATGTCTCACGCTTGTGGGGGGGAAAAAAGGGGATTTGGCTCCCAGGAAACTGGGCGGTTCTCCCAATAACGTCAGATTTATCCGAGGAGGGACGTCTTCATCATCCCCGCGGATCGATTCCACTTTTAGAAAGTCCTAAATTGCGTGTCTGCGTGATGGGAGTATCCGACTCAGGAATGCTGCCTGGGCAGCATCAGCCGAGGAGCCGGACGCACCCTGCTGTGCACCCGCCGGCTTAAAGGGCCGGGAAGCGGAGTGAATCCCCCCTTAAACTCCGGCCACCGACCGCCCGGAACGCCGTATCCCTCTCAACTCAAGACTTTTTCATATTCCCGACACAGTTTTCATCCGTCCGTTCCACCTGCTCGGCGTGAGGCATCATGGGAAAAGACGAGAGCCAGGAGTGGTCGGAGGAGGACCCGGACACCAAGCAGACCCAGCCGGAGAGACGCCAGAGCACGGAGGGCAAAAGCTCGGGGAGAAGCTGCCCCACCTGCTGCCTGAAGACCAGAGACTGCCTGATGAGCAACGAGTGCGGCCGCGCGCTGCAGATCTCCAGCGTGGTCGCCTGGTGCGGGATGTGCATCCGCATGTGGGTCTGTGAGTGTCCCAGCTCCCCTGGACGTCTCCTCGGCTACACGCATACAGGAGGATGTGCCAGGCTAATATGCTAGCGATGCTAAGCGGTCTCTGATGTTGAATTATGGGGAAAACGATGGCGTCACGCCCTCAGCTGTAGCCAGAAACACCAAAAAATCCAGAATCACAAACCAACTATCAGACAGAAAATAGGTTTAGCCGCTAATTTGTGCTATTTATTGTGGCGGTTCGTCAGCATTTCAGAACGTTACCCCGTCCAGGAGGTGGCGTTTCCTTAAATGACACTTCTGGACATCCAAATGAGTGAAAACCTTCCGTTATATTTGTGTATATTTGTTCGTTACACAGCTAGCACTCCTCTTAGATTTACTTCCAGCTTAGCTTTGATCTTGGCCCTTGGTCGACAAATCCTTTTCACCCCGCTACAGTGGCGGCTCCACCTGGGTGTAAATAATGAGCGCAGCTTTCTCCCAGTCCTGATGAATCGAGTGCCTTTTGAAAAGTGCCGAATGTGCTAAAATTCCTGCTTTTTTTGTTGCTTCTTATTCACAGAAACCCATCTTGGATGCCAAACCAGCTTTTCCGGGCTCGCCTAGCATCCTCCAGCACCTCCCATTACAGAGACCTCGCTCTATTTAAGCCGGCTGTACAGGAACCAAAGAGACAATTATAGATGGAATTTGATTTAATGTCTTTATAAAAGGTGTTTTTTTTTATTTACAAGGCTGATTGATCAGTATTTACACAACCCAGATGTGCAATATTTACAGCCCAGAGGGTTTTGACCATGTAAAAAAGTGATATGATGAAAGTGGTGATAATAAACTCTTTATGACGTGTCAAGGAGTGAAATCCTGAGTGCGACCTCCCGTACGGGGAAAACGGCCAGATGGCGCGAAGCAATCGTGATGCATCGGCAGCGGTTAAACACATAAAACACAGCTTCCAGCGACAAGGACGAACCTGTGTCCATCAGCTCCTGATGGAGGCCTGTAATTAACGAGAGAAAAGGCTTCTATCAGCACGCGCAGCTAGCTGACGTCAGAAGAGGCTGGAGGACGCGAGCACGGACGGCCCTGACGTCCCAACATACCGCAGGAGTGAGCGGAGCTGAACGCACCTCCTGGTTAACTGGTTGAACTGGTTTATGGTCATTAGCAACATCGCTAACAACCAGGCAGAGATCCAGAAACATTACAAAGCAGGGAAACGCCTTTGTTTCGGACATTTTAGTCATTTCCCCTCCACTCAAAGCAGCTTCGGCCCCTGACTCCGATCAGGCTGAGACGCTAACGCGACAGACGCTAACGCGACAGACGCTAACGCCGATCCAGAGGAGGAGGAGCACAAACCCCCGGGATAAATCCTCTTCATCTCCTCTGTTTGAAGGACGCGGCGGAGCTTCAAAAACGCCAGCTTTCATCCTGAGATGGAAAATAAAAGCTCGAGTGGTGATTTGCAATCACGAGGGAGCCACTGCGGTTGCCAGGTGAACGACAAATCAGAGGTCTTTGAGCATCATTGACGTCTGATTTTAAAAGTGAAAGTGCGGCGACCTCCTGGCTGCTTTCATCCCTCCTTTCTTCTCTCTCGGTCTGCGTTTCTCTGACTGGTGTCACCGCCGGCGTCCTGGTGCCGGGTGACATTTTAGGCAGACAGATTAGAGCTTCCCTCCAATTAATTTTGCCGCCGTTCCCCGGTTAAATACACAATCAAGCAAAGGCGAAATGTCAGCGGGACAAACGGCGAGGCGCCGCGCGGCTGACAATTACCGCCGAGCACCTCAGAAAGGCCGATATGTTAAAGCGGAGCGGCGGAGCGGCGGACCCGCCGCGACAAATGACAATCTTTGTTGCGGCGGCGGGGCTGAAAAGAGGCGCGTCGCTGCTACCTGCCACGCCGCCGGCCGCTGGGGAAAGGTCAAATGTCTCTTCAAGAGTAATGGTTTTAATTAAATATTCAGCCATATTCAACACGCCGTGTTTGCATGTATATGCGGTGCAGCCGGTGGCGTTTCAGGAGGCCGTTTAGTCTTGGAAACGGGCTTCAATTAGAGGGGGGAAACACAAATGTAGCATTAGCTCAATGTAAATGTGCCTGAATTGTTTTCAGATGGACGAGCCGTTAGCGGCGGCCGCGGCGGCACAACTGTAAAGTGATTCCAGTATTCCGCGATGGCAAAATCAATGTGCAACTTCATTACAGCGCGTGAGGCATCCGCGGCTGTGGGTGGTGATGGGGTGGGTGGGTGGGGGGTGGTGGGGTCCAACTGGGAGGACAGTTCAGGGCTTCAGGCGTCAACACCCGCAAGCACCCGGTCAACCTCAAGCTACACTGTTGGTATTGTTCATTAAAGGCTGTAATGGTTCTGTGTGGGTCTCTTTTTGCCCCCCCCCCCGGTACCATAATCATCCAAGGATCTGCGTCTGTGCCTGACATCATTCAAGAACAAAACGGAGCCCCCCCCAACTTCCCCCACCTCAACCACCACAAGCAACAAGATCTGACGTGGTTGTAAGCTAGGTGTTTTTAGCTGCCCCCACCTTCCTGCCCCTGATGGACGCAGAAAAAGCCCCATCCCGTCAGGCTAGCAGGCTGCGTCCTGTTGGTGGGGGGGGGAGAGTAAACTCTTCCCGGCGGCTCGGCGTAACGACCTTCTTCTGCCAAGATGCACAGACGGCCGGGCTGTGATGGCCTTGGCCCGCGGCCCGACGCGACGCAATTTGTAGCATAAATGCTAAATCGATGGGTCGTTACGCTAATGAAACGACACGACAGAGACGCGACACGGTGGCTGAATCAAGGTTCTTTATGGCTGCTGGTGATGGTGGGGCGCCAACATTTGGGAAACTTTCGCTCCGTACGCGGAAAGTGGCTGAAATCCTGAGTCGGGAACGTCGGACCTACAACGTGTGTCCGACTCTCAGAGCTTTGATTTAGGCCTCAGATGTCCCAGCTGAGTTGGGCCCCCCCGGGGGGGACCTGGGCAGGAATTCCGGGCTGTGGTTGCTTCATATAGTGTCGCTTCCAGTCAAGGTTGACGATGTAAAGAGCCCGAGCAAAACTGCCTTTTAAGAGGGAGAAACCTGGAGCAGGACCAGGACGGCACAGGGACGCGTCCTGTGTTTGTGGTCTGATGAACCCCCTGAACCTTTACCCAGGCTGGCTCCGACTGCGTGTTTCTTTTGGGATGACGGAATGTTCGTAGAGATCGACGTGACGTGATTCCGCACGCGTGGAAACATTAAATTCATGGAGCGGAACCGTTCCCCTCGTCTCTGACACCCCAGAAGCTCCAGAAGGTCTTTTGAGACCACCGGTAAGATAAAAGGGCGGAAGAAATGGAAGTGTGTGTGCGTGTATGTGTGTGTGTGTGTGTGTGTGTGTGTGTGTGTGTGTGTGTGTGTCACCTGTGTTTGTTTATGTTCCGGCTGGAAGGTGAGCGGCAGCCTGGGAGGAACGGCTCGGCGGAGATACAGGTGAGATTTGTGATCTCATCTGCTCACCCAGGGCCTCGCTCCCCAACGGCCGTCCTCCCTCGTCAATCATCTCGGAGACGTCTTAAAACGTGGACGGGTGGGACGCCGCGCTGCATCTCAAACGTGCCCCACCCCCCCACCCCCCAGCTGCCCCCCCCCTGCACCAGCAGAGGCAGCAATGAAGGAATCAGGTGTAGAAGCGATGGGTAACCACGGCGACGCGTCGCAGATCCACCACGACGACGTGCACGTATGGGTCACTATGGATCAAACCAAAGGTCCCTATATTATCTGGCGTCCCTCCTCACGTTCAATAAATAACACATTTATGCTTGGACGTGCACAGCCTGACGTGCGCTGGCTTCTCTTTGATGTTCTTTGCTTTGGTCTTTGATTGTCCCCCCCCCCCTGTATTTTATGGCCTCTATCCTTCTTCCTTTATTCTCCTCATCGCTCTTTCGGCTGCCTCCTGCTTTTGTAAATGTTTCCCCAGTCAGCAGGACGGAGTACGAATGATTTAGCATCTCATCGATATTTTGATGTTTTATTTTGTTTATTCTTTTTAGATGTGCGTTATACACTGTTGGTTCATGTGCAGTTCTTATTTTATGTCTTCTGAACTGAATCTTCTTTGTTTCGCTCAGATTTAAAGATCGTTTATTTCTCATCATTTCTGCTTCATTCATTTTTAAAATCTGTTGCTAATTCATGCCATATATATATACTATAACCAGTCTCTGTCCCAGTATAACCAGTCCATTAACCCTCTCTGTCCCACTATAACCAGTCCATTTACCCTCTCTGTCCCACTATAACCAGTCCATTTACCCTCTCTGTCCCACTATAACCAGTCCATTTACCCTCTCTCTCCCACTATAACCAGTCCATTTACCCTCTCTGTCCCACTATAACCAGTCCATTTACCCTCTCTCTCCCACTATAACCAGTCCATTTACCCTCTCTGTCCACTATAACCAGTCCATTTACCCTCTCTGTCCCACTATAACCAGTCCATTTACCCTCTCTGCCACTATAACCAGTCCATTTACCCTCTCTCTCCCACTATAACCAGTCCATTTACCCTCTCTCTCCCACTATAACCAGTCCATTTACCCTCTCTGCCACTATAACCAGTCCATTTACCCTCTCTGTCCCACTATAACCAGTCCATTTACCCTCTCTGTCCCACTATAACCAGTCCATTTACCCTCTCTGCCACTATAACCAGTCCATTTAGACTTTTGGAATGCTTCCAGTCTTCTTGGGTTTGATCCCAACGGTCCCCGGAGGTTCTTAATGCAGCCGGTTTTCTTGCAGTGGAAGAAATAAGGAAAATGTCTCTGTCAGAGGAGCAGCTGCTGTTGTCTGACTGCCTGAGTAAAAGTGGCATTAGGCCGCTTGTTCTAGCAGGAAGCGCCATTCATAATCTCCAAATCCGGAGAACACATCGTAGCGGAACGCCGTTGTGTTCGATGCTGTTGAATAATGTAGAAAATTGGCTCGCGGCCTCTCCGGTAGCACATTTCTGGGTCGGATCCCAGAGCAGAGTGGACAGGTGAGGAATAATCGATATCCCGTCGGGAGCGGAGCCTCCGCGTTTTGTTTGTTTCTCCAGTCTTTTGGCAGGCGGCTCGGGAAGATGCCCTTCAAGGTGTCTGAGCCCGGGTTTCTCCTCCTCCAGCAAACAAACAAAGCTGATGTAATCCTCGGCTTCCTTAAAGCCTGATCACAGCCAGTCAGGATCAGTCGGACCAGACGCGGGAAAAAAACACCCTGCTTATCGGCAGCGTCACAATGGCTTCCTGCGGGATTAGCCGGGCAGCTTGCACCTTTATTCCTTTACTTACTTACTTATAGCTGAGCCCAACTTTAGCATCCAGATTTTGCCCCTCACCCAGGGAAGGAGAAGTTAATCCACTTTCATCATTATTCCGCAAATATTTTCTGAATTTTAGGACTTTTTTTCGCCCGGCTAGCTGCCAGTTTTCTGCCGTTAGGGGCTACGTAGAAGGTCACAGAGGTCGAATTTTAGATAAAACGCTCACGATGCACTGGTGAACTGGTGCATCCGTGTCCAGGATGGATCCCTGCCTCTCCCCTGATCCTGGAGACATGGTGGAACCAGCGAGGCATTCCTGGAGAGGCTCTTTGATGGAGACCTAAACGTCACACCTTCCTACGTGCTGCTTAGCTTTGCTAATTCTTTGAGCTAGTTCGTCCATGATGGATGAGTTGAGAGGAGCAGAGAAGAAGAAGAAGGCCGGGTTGAGCGGTTCTCTGAGGAGACAGAGTCAACTTTGTGGCTCCCTCGCTGGCTTTGAAGCGTTTCCATGCTCGTCATCCTTTGGACATCAAAGCTTGTTTGTGTCCTGAGACCGGAATCTTGGAAATCGTGGAGCAACAAGCTCACACTCTGCAGAAGGATTATTAACAATGTCCTGGAAGCCCCGTCAGATCCAGACAAATGAGGCGCGACCTCCTGCAGCTGGAGTCTGGAGCCGGGGACCATTCCGGGAACCACTCCGGCTCCACCGGAACGTCGCACCTCCAGTTTAAACCAGTTTTCTCTGCCTTATGGAGTTTGTTTCATTTTGCTCCACACTCATATTTCACTCAGCCAGGACATTAAATGAAGACAGTAAATGATTATGAGCCATTCATAACCGCCCGCTGTCATCCCACAATACTCTTTTGCTCCGGTTTATCTCCGTTTAAGCCGTTATTCCCACTCTTCTTCACACCGCTGGTGTTTTATGTGCACATAACGGCACACCTAGCCCTTACGCGCCACCCGCGCTTTAATTTTATGGCTCTTTTCCCCCGCAGACACTGATCGCAGCGCTACAACTGAACAAGTAGCGGCTAATCGCCGGAATGGCCGCCAGGCCGATGACGACCTTGGTCATCGGCCGGGCAGGAACGCCATCGTAAATCCAGCTATTATGCCTGAGCGAGTCCATTAATTTAGCTCCAGTACAGATGTGAGATGTGGTCATGTGACCGGTGAACGCGGTGTTTAACAGATGTGTTATTGGCGAAGCCGAAGCTGCTGCTGGTCACCGGAAAAGACACCGGAATACAGATGGTTCCTGAAGTCAGCCCGGGCTCGGACCAAACGGGAAACGCCCCATTCGGCGTCCCACGCGCACGTGAGCGGAGAGTGTCGGCGCTACTTCCTGTGTCCCCCACGTACCCCGCTCACACAATCACACCCTCTCATTCCTCAGCCGAGGGGGATCAGTCAAGTGGTCAATTCAATTCCGGAATTCCTCTGCTCCGATTGGACCCCCACGCGTCCCGCCGCGCGCGTCGCCGTAAAAGCCCTGCGGCGTGCAGTTATGATGTCAGCGACCGTTTCTCCGGGCCTAACAGGCGTCGCCGCGCACACCCTGGCGCCGCACCGCTTCGGCTGCGGTCCCATTTTCCGGATATTGCTGTAAAAGTTGCAATAGCTGGAATCAAATCAATTTGGGAAAATGTAGCAAAAATCTCATTGTGCGGCGCTCCGGTCTCCTCTTTTATTAACCCAGGGAAATGTGAGTCAGATTCCTGCCTTCAGATTCTCTCGGAGGGATTATTATTGTTATATGAAAGTATTTCGCTAAAATGATTCGGAGCTGAGGAATAGCGGTCCTCGGAGCTGGAATACCGGCGTTCACACAGAGGGAGCGCCGTTAAATTCACCATAATTGTTTGGTATTAAAAACGAATTAACCTCGCTAACGCCGCGGCGCCACGTCACGCTGTTTGATGAATATTTAAAAGCACCGGCAGGATTCTTGGAATACAGATGTTCGGCCTCTTCCCGGTGCAGCTCCGGAGTTTTGGTGTCATTGGGAAACGGGTTTAACTCAGGTCACGGTGATGCGCCTGTTTACCGGCGAAGCCGTGGACCCTCCATGGATGGAGCCATGGTTTAAATGTAAACACGTAGCATCGCTAAGAGCCACCGCTTAAGAGATTCCTCTTTAGAGCGACTGTAGCCGGGTCGGCTGATGGTTCCTGGATGTTAAAGGTGTTCGGATTTTTGCCGACACGCTCCCGTCGGCTCATGGATTCAGGGGCCAAAAAGTGCATCAGCGCGAGCTGTTGACTACTTTATCCTTTTGGAGGAAATAAATCCCCAGTAATGTTCTGTTTTGGGGTCTGACACCTGCTGCATGCTGGGAATTCATGTTTGCTTTTTTCTGTTCCGAGCTCGGATCTGCTCGTGAACCTCTGACTGAAATATGGAGCACCTGGATCCTCGAGGTGATGGAAAAGATGCTCCGCTGACAGGGAGCAGAGTCCCAGGGTCGTGTTTTTCCTCGCAAACATAAATCTCAGCCCCCCCCCCCCGTAGGCTGTGTCAAACACTCTCTTTTGGTTGTCTTGGCAGATTGAGGGGTGGGATTTATATCCGTGCGCTAAGGCGGAAAATTCCATCAAATGAAGGAATGTAGCGGAGAAAAAAGAGAGAAGCTGCTGGTTTTCCTCCTCCACTTCCTACTTTAGCCGCTAGGAGTTAGCTAGTGAGAGCTAAAGGTTGTCCTTAAGGTGGGGGGGGGGGGGGGGGGGCGCTTGCTCCCCATCCTCTCTGAAGTGACTTTTGGGATGTGCTGAAAGATACATTCCCCCCCACCCCTGATTTAGACCTGACCTTTTCCGAAGCAGGAAAATAACATCACGTCAGAAAGGAACGCCATCCGTCTGCCGCCCAGAAACGCAGCCCTCAGCAAGGGGGGGGGGGGGGGGGGGTTATAATGAAGATACTCTGCACCAGCTCACGCCAACGTGCGGCGTTCCGGTTGGGATTCAAATCCTGTGCGCGGAGCTTCTCTTCTCCTCAGAAGTTCTTTGACTTCCAAGTGGTTCCGAGGCCACTCGTGCTTCCAGGACCGAGCCTGTCTCCCTGTTTACGCAGCAGCTAATTTATGCCTGGATATAAAATACATAAAATAAAAGCAGCAGAGTGGCTGGGTCGAGGGGGGGGGCAATATCCCAATGGTAGCAGCCCAGGGTGATTTAGAACCCCGTCATCGGGGGGGGGCACCAATGCATATTTATGTCTGCAACCCTGACGTGACGGAACGTCCAGGGACCGTGCCGTTGTCTCCCATTTCCAGGATTTCTGGGGGAATCTGGAATGTAAATCCATAATGTTTATTTATCACGGCGCCCCTGTCAGGGCCCGTCTATATAATGGAGCACGGGTAAACACATGGCACATTTGCATGATGGGAGGCACTCCTCACGTACCTCAACTGAAGAATGATCAGGTCGTTGGGTCACATCTGTTGCGGCTGAGCCCCCCCCCACCCCCCCACCACCCCCCCCAGCAGTAATAACTCAGATATCTGCAGTAACGTTACAGGACTATTCGGTAAAACGGGGATTTAAAGAGGAGCCAAAAATTCTTTAAGATGAGATAAAAACCTTTGGAGGCCTGGGTGCTGATTCCTTCACAGTAAGGGGGGGGGGGGCTGGCAGACAACGACCCTCTACTACGCCCCCCTGCTGCCCGCAGCATTAATCAAGCTAAAGGTGGCCCCGTCATCTCGCCGCCCAGCAAAACGGGCCTGGCCTCGCCCCCCAGCCGCCCCCCACGAGCCCGGCGCCATCTGCCGACACGTCACCATGTGACCCGGCGGAAGGGCTGTTAGCCCCCCGCCAGCGAGTGATGATGTGGGGGTGACAAAGCAAACATGAGGGATGTTCAAGACCATGCTTGATCCTGAGTGTTGAGGGGGGGGGGGGCAGCAACAGGCCTCTCAGCGTTGACAAGGACACTCAAACTAGCTTAAAATGTTTGCTAATGTTCTATAAAGCCATTGAAATGCTAATGCTAAACTGGTAGCTAGCCAGCGAGATGCTCTCTTTGCTGCTGCGCCTCAAACTGAAACTCCAACCAATGCAGCTCAGCACAGCAGTTTAATTAGGAGGTGGTTTTTTTTAAATAAAAATCATTTCTGGTTGATCGAGTGGATTCGCTCCTCCTGCAGGAACCTGCGACTGGGCGGATGTTGGCGGAGGAGCAGATTCCCTGGGATTAAAGAGCAAACGGGATGAGCGTGAACGGGTTTTCCACCGGCTCCTCAGGTCCAGTCAAACATGGGGCCGTTATATTTGCTCATGTAAATGTTCCACCGTTACACCCTTGACTCTTTTAAAACGCACTATTCCCGATTAAAAGTTCATTGTGAACGAGGTCGAAGCTGCCAAACGTCAACACACTTTGAAAAGGGAATTAATTAGCGTTGAAAAAGGAATTAATTATTGCTTTTCCATCTGAAATACTGTAAAATTTTGATCTTTCCACCCACGGATATCAGCTTTGCTTATATTAATTTGGTTATTTCCAAATCAAGGATTGTAACTCTTTAAATTTCCTCTTATTTAACCCTGCTTGGCTTTTCCAATAGAGATGAACGCGACCTTTCCTAGCTACATCCTGGTGTGGTGATCATGTGACGGTCATGTGACTGGACCAGGAAGTGACCTTAAAGAGGTGATGGAGGGAGGTGATTCAGACCAGCTGTTGGTAACTTCAGCCACATCTCACAGGTGTGTGTGTTGCTTCCCTGTCCTACATTACAACAGCGGATAAGAGGAGACAAGAGAGGGAGGAACCCTGACCTCCAGAGACTCCTGCGCCCCCTGGTCCGTCCCAAGGTAAACAAACGTCCCCGTGACGATGCTGACGCCCTGACTGCGCTTCAGTGGACCCTAAAGGGACCCGTGGTGGGACGACCTCGATCGCAGCAACTCGTTAGCGCGCCGCCACCTCGGTCGGCTAAGCTCTCGGCTAACGCCTGCTAATACCTCAGCGGCGCCGGCAGAGCGCTCTTTAATGTGTGATTAGCTCCTTTGTTCATCGCTCTCAGATCAGAAATGACTTGTTTAACGCGAGCGTTGGAGCCAAGTGCGCCGTCTTCCTCCAGGCTTCAAACGCTCCTACTTATCGATCAGGCGATGCCTTCAGGGGCGGCGAGGAGCTCTGGAGAACTCGGCCCTGCTTTTATTAACAACGTTAATCAAGGGCAGAGCCTGTGCTGTGTAATCTATGCGCACGCTTTAAGTGATTTATTACCTATTATTTTCTGCATGGAATCGATGTTTTGCATTTGTTTATTCATCGAGCTGGTGGAGACGAGGGCTGAGAACGAAGGAGCGAGTAACTGTCGACGCCACCGGAGCTGCATCCTGACGCGTCACCTGTACGAGGCGTTCAAGTCACGCTGGGAGAAACGATGCACAGGGAACAGACTCTAACCAGCAGTGCTGATTAACTGGGAAAAACTGGCCTGTTTCTGTTGCTGCTTCTCCAGAACCTTCTCCGTCCTCCCCAGGGGGCCACAGACACCCATCAGGTCTTCAGAGGCCAAGGCCACCTCCTGCCACCCCTCTGGTCCTGAGACTGCACCTGGGACCTTCTGCCTGGCACCCTGACTGCCTGGGGGTCCTGGGGGAGAGGGGCAGGAGGAAACCAGGAGGTGGTCCTGGTGGAGTGGCAGCATTGGTGAGGATCATCTCTGTTAGGATCTCTCAGCTTCTTTATTTTAAATTCACCTGCTCAGGTGTTTTGGAGAAGATTCTTCCCGATTTGGGCAGTTGTGGACGGACCACAGACGTCTGGAATGCATCTGCTCAGCCAAGAGCCGGAATTCTGTGGTGGAATTGTCCGTTCTCCTTCAGTCGCACAGCTGCTTCTCCTTCCTGCTCCTCATCAACAGCCACCTCAGCTCCACCTTCCTGGTTCTCGGAGGTCCGACACTTTGTTCCCAACCCTTTGGGCTTCTCATCCTTTTAAGATCATTTCTCCCACGGTTTTCCCGGTAAGACGCTAAATATCTGACAGACGTGATTATTTGGAGGTGGCACGGGGAGGTTTTCCCTGTGAGAGCCAACGAGGAGGCCTCAATTTGCTGATTAGACCTGTCAGAGATGAAGCTTTATACGTCAAAGCCAACCAACTCAGCAGCACATCTGACTCCCCTTTTATTAGCATTTAGCATCCGATGTAGCGGAGCGCGGCTGGTGACAGATGAAGGCTCCCAGGGCGGCGTTATGATGAATGGGGCGGGTGATGTACGCCTCCCTACAGAGGCTACCTCGCTTTTCATCGCTCCCGCTCCGAGGCAGGCGTTGCCGTGACGATTCAGTCGGTAGTTTTAGTCCCTTTTTTTTCTGA
>NC_079520.1:27647326-27774826 GCF_003711565.1 Takifugu flavidus | reverse complement strand
AGCACCAGTACACCAGCTCCACCAGTACCAGTACCAGCTCCACTCTCAGGTGTGAGGCAGACGTACGGAAGTCGCGCTTCTCTTCACTGACTAGTTGAAACACGTCTGGAAGAGTCCCTCGGATCTCTGGGCAGAACCAGGAGGAGGGAGGAGGAGCGGGCCGCGGTTCCACAGAGCCTCCACGAGGGGTCAGAGGTCGTGGTCGTGCCTCCACATGCAGCGATGGAGGCGATTCCAAGGAATCTACGAACATTTACATTAAACACTGCGCTGAGTTTTCCCGCTCCTTCTCCCGTCCGTAAAGCGGATTAGATGGGAGACAAAAAGGGAATTTTCCACATGATTACACGGCTCCGAGGAATCAAAACGCTGGCGGGCCGATCCTGGCAGCCGTCCTGCGCGTGTCAATTTGTGTCTCGTGGAAAATAAATCCTCCAAATTGGACGTGCGCGTTGCAAAGAAAAGCAATTTGAAGACGCTGTTGTGACATCGCTGCGTCTTCCCTGTAAACAGGGCCGGGAACATCACGGAGCAGAGATTCCTGGGCCAACGCTCTCGCCTCGGCTCCTCGGAGGACCGGAGGAAATCCAGAACAACACCTGAGTGCAAATGGCGCACCCTCGACACACAATCACGCCGCTCTCCGCGGCCCCTTAATGCCTCTGTTTGTCCTTTTGAGTGTATCCCCCCCCCCCCCCCCCCCCCCCCCACAGTTCAGGAAGGGTGCGGGAAACACGGGTCGGGAGAAAAAGGTTTTCCTTGTTTGGATTCCTGCTCAGCGCTCCAGAGGCTCGGATTGGACCGACAGCTTTTGATCACCTGGTGCCTGCTACTCCAGTAATTGTAGCTACATGCTAAAGCGGGTTGTAATTGTAGCTGCATGCTAAAGTGGGTGTAAGTGTTGCTGCATGCTAAAGCGGGTGTGATTGTAGCTAAATGCTAAAGCGGGTGTGATTGTAGCTAAATGCTAAAGCAGGTGTAACTGTAGCTGCATGCTAAAGCGGGTGTAATTGTTGCTACATGCTAAAGCGGGTGTAATTGTAGCTGCATGCTAAAGCGGGTGTGATTGTAGCTGCATGCTAAAGCGGGTGTAATTGTAGCTACATGCAAAAGCGGGGTGTAATTGTTGCTACATGCTAAAGCGGGTGTGATTGTTGCTACATGCTAAAGCGGGTGTAACTGTAGCTGCATGCTAAAGCGGGTGTAACTGTAGCTACATGCTAAAGCGGGTGTAAGTGTTGCTGCATGCTAAAGCGGGTGTAATTGTTGCTACATGCTAAAGCGGGTGTAATTGTAGCTACATGCTAAAGTGGGTGTAATTGTAGCTACATGCTAAAGCGGGTGTAACTGTAGCTACATGCTAAAGCGGGTGTAATTGTAGCTACATGCTAAAGCGGGTGTAATTGTTGCTACATGCTAAAGCGGGTGTAATTGTAGCTACATGCTAAAGTGGGTGTAATTGTAGCTACATGCTAAAGCGGGTGTAACTGTAGCTACATGCTAAAGCGGGTGTAATTGTAGCTGCATGCTAAAGCGGGTGTAATTGTAGCTGCATGCTAAAGCGGGTGTAATTGCCGCCTTTGTAGTGAAACGGATGGTAAAAATATGCCGACAGAAGCAGCGGGTGTGCGGGGGGGGGGGGGGGGGGGAGGTGATTGACGCCCCCCTCCTGCTCCAGGCCCATTCCAGTCCTCTCCAGCAGCAGCAGAAGAAAAGCCGTCCCAATTTCGCATTGACGAGCGCCGGCGGTGACGCGACGTCGCCGTGATTTGTAGGTCGGCATTAATATCACTTACACAAGAGCACTCTGTCGTCGTCTCATCCTCGGCGTGAGGACGGCGAGCAGAGCGGAGTGGGGCGGAGCGGGGCGGAGCGGAGCAGACTCCCTTCCGGAGGAAAAAGACGAGCTGGGACAGTTGACATTATTCACACAATAGCTCAGATCCCACATCGCTCAGGAAGGTTTTAGGCTAGCTAGATAACAGTTAGCATGGCTCTCCAAGAATAGCATGAATGTCCGCCTTAAATTCTAAAAAGATTCCCGATTGAGGCGTTCCCTTCGTGTCTGACGTTCATTGCTCCGAGGTTGGTCAGCGGAGCGACGCGCTAGCCTGAGTTTGGGCCCTGAGGATCGGGGGTGTTCAGTGACGGCGTCCTGTTCTGGTTTGTTTCGGGACGCATCGGGATCTTCACTGTGGCGGTGAATCAGGTCAGGCCGTCTCTATGGTAACCCATAACACCCTCCTATGAAGTACTTCCCTTTCCTGTCACATGGCCCCTATTGGTGACGCCGCGCACATTCGGACTCTGACCCAGGCTCCGATGTCTCCGTGCTCCCTCCAACTGTTGCCGGTAAGCTCTGTTGCCATAGCAACAACGATCTCTGCCCCGCCCACAGCCGACCTGGTGGAAGTGGCGTTGCCAGAAGCGCAGGTCAGCGTGTTCGGCTCCCTCAGGGAGGGGCCGCTGGCCACGCAGACGCCCACACGCTCGGAAACGACGCCCCAAAACGAGCATGAGAAACAACAAACCCGTTAGCGAACCCGTCACAACGATCGGTCTGGAAATTCCTCCCGTTGTTGGTGAATGCCGACTCCTTCATCGTGGCACGTCGCTCCAAAAAAAATGAGAGAATTCCACTCAAAGGAGAGAGAATCCGATGAAAGTGGAGCGCGTGGAGAAGCACTAGCGAGGCACCGCTTCCCTTTCTACCACTTCATCAGCCACAGCCACTAATTAAGACTAATGAGGAGGCGCTGGGGCAACAAGCAGCCTCAAAAACGTAATTAATCCGAGGACCCTCGAAGTCTCGGCAGAGCGTCCTCGGCGCCGTCGCTTCCAGACTCCAGACAGGACGTTGTGGAGCTCCTGATGGTAACGTCTCTCCTCAGGAGCGCCACCATCAGGAGCAGCTCGGGGGTCAGACGTGGGCACCGGTGCTGAGGAGGAAATGGCGGCACCTAGTGGTGGTAGTGTCGCCCGTCACCTCCCTTTACGGAGGAACAAGGGGAATGTTGATTGGACTACATTCCGGTTCTTCCGGTCCAAAAGTGAGAACTGGAGTTTAAAATGAACTTTTTTCGAATGGAACGCAGCGTAGCTGACGACAAATACCAAAATTCCTTTTATTCTGTAGCTACTTGAACGGGAGCTTTGACACGAGGAGAACCTTCGGGCTGACCCTGAGCTGCCAAACCGAGAGAAAAGCGAACAGAGCGGCGGCGGCGCCGTTGGGAACGCCGAGCTCAAAAGTCAATATCGTAGAGAGTTTCTATGGAGACTTTGATAATTCGAGTTTTGAAGCTGAATAAACTTGAGCAATCTATTTCTGTTATGTCGAAACCTTCTACGACATGTTCAAGTGCCGAGGTGTGTGTGTGTGTGTGTGTGTGTGTGTGTGTGTGTGTGTGTGTGTTGTGTGTGTGTGATGGGGGTCTGATCCATGTTAAGCATAAACTTCGGGGTCACCGGGGTCTTGGTGGTGAAGAACTGAGAGCATTGATGTTTCTCCCACTCTGTTATCTCATGTAGGCCGACTGTTGCGTCAGTGTGTGTGTGTGTGTGTGTGTGTGTGTGTGTGTGTGATGGGGGTCTGATCCATGTTAAGCAAAAACTTCGGGGTCACCGGGGTCATGGTGGTGAAGAACTGACAGCGTTGATGTTTCTCCCACTCTGTTATCTCATCTAGGCCGACTGTTGCGTCAGTGGGGGGGGGGGGGGGCTGAGCCGTGTCAGGTGGCCCCCCACCGAGCCAACCCCCCCCCTTCCTCCGATGGTGCCTGTTCTCCACAAAGGTTGTAACAAAGGTGGAGTAGCTTGGCTACCAATCGGGTCACTTTAGAGCTAAAATCAAGGTTTTGCTAGCTGATGGTGAAGTTCACTTCCTGTTTAAGGGCGAGATGAGGTCGAGATCTATACATTAACTCTCTGCCTATAGGAGGTGGAGCCACTAGATTTGGGTCACGTCACGGTTCCTGTCAGAACATCGGAAATCCACCTTCAATCGTGACGCCGCAGCTTCCTCATGGGGCACCGGAGGGTCCGACCACCCTCCATGTTGGTCTTCCATCTTTTCAGCATCCCCCTCACACCCCCCCCCCCCCCTTAATAATACCCCGCCAAACCTCCCCCACTTATCTCAAACCATAAGGAAGCCATTTATTTTCCTGCGTCCACCTCAGATAAACTGACCATCTCCTTATTGCAGCTTGATATTTAATTTTAGATAAAACAGTATGTTGATATTTCAGTAAATTCTGATTAGTTCTGACCCGGAAAAGCACCTCCTGCTCCGTGGGGGGGGGGGGGGGGGGGGGGGGGGGGGGGTTCACGCAGCCCTTTATTATGACCACTGCTGAAAGTTAAAAGCAGGTGAGGGTGACAGGAGGCGGCGACCTGGGGGAGTTTTCCCTGCTTCACCAGAGATGGCGCCCGGCCCCGGAGCGCCGGGGTGGAGAGGTCGGCGTTATCAGGCGGCTTTAGACGCCATGTTGGCGCTCAGTTTTCTTGTCCGACACAGCAAAGGGCAGCGGGGGAACTCGCCAGAGAGGCGCCGTTGGCTCCTGACTGACAACGCTGGAAGATTTAACAAACACGGGGGCAAATCAAGGGCGGCCGGGAGCCAGAGGTCACACGTGCTCAGCAGAATGCCAAACAGGGCCGGGCTGCTCGTCTAATGAAGCCCCGCAGGATTCCCACACGATGAAGACCGGGCCCTAAACTGAGCCTGCTGCTGGTTGGATCAGATCCGGGACACACGTCCTCCCCCGTCTCCACCTGTTGCTCCTGCCCCGAACAGCCTCTCTCCGCCAATTTGGGCCCATTTTCCGAATCGTGGCAATAAACTGGTGGCCGGATTTCTCTCATTGGTCTCGGCACGAGCAGGATTCCCATCTTAAACCTGGAAAAGAGGAGGAGGAGGTGGAGGAGGAGGAGGAGGAGGACCTTTTGACCTTGAACGAGGAGCTGAGGACGGCCGCTAATGCCAATGTGGGTCACAGCTCACAGGAAAAGGTCCAACAAAATATTCCAGTTTGTTCCGTGCCAACAATGTCCACAACCTTTACGCCAAGTCGGCGAAAGACGGTGGTCAGAAGTGGCCCCTGAAGACCAGCGTCAGGCCCCCTGGAACTAAAACCTCAGTCAGCAGCGGGACTGGAACCAAATCCCAGATGGGAGTCGTCTTCCATGCGGAACAGCCCGGAAACCGCCGCTGAATAATGCAGCGTTCCAATGTGAAATGAATGATTCTAAATATTTGAATGCAGTTCCAAAGCTATTTTCGTCCCCCGTGTTGCGGGAAAACTCGCCGCCTCATTCTGTCACTTGCCATTAGGACAGGAAATCATTGTCACTCCAGGAAGTGACACGTGTGACTCGCATGTCTGCGACGCTCCGGATGCTCTTCCTCAATGGCATCGGGAGGAATCGTGGAAAGGGCCGTTGGACGGTTAATGGGGAGGAAAAGACGAGGGGGACCCAAACCACAAGAACTATCAAAACAAAGCGAGCGGCGTGACGGCAACGGTCGTCCTTGGAGACGGATCGGGAGGAGGCTGTTCAGCTCCGTCGAAGACGACGGTGAGCCGAGGCTCTCCGAGTGAAACCGACGTGACGTTTCCATATTTGCTTCCATGATCCAGGAAAAACAGGAAACGCAGCAGCCCACACTTCCTCCAGCCACTTCCTGGTAGAAGATGGAAGCGCTGAGGTCCTGGAATACTGGAATACTAATAAATGATTTTGAAACCTCTGCTCTCTGGGGGGGGGGGGGGGGTGGATCCCTGGATCTGCTGGTGATTCCTTGTGGCATCTTCATCCCAACGACCTTCCCTGTCCTTGAACGCTGATTGCATCACAGCCTCAATGGGAACTATATGACATTATTGCTCTTCATACCGGCGCTCCGTGTTCAGGATTCCCCCCCCACACACAATTCCTGGAACGGAGGCTCCATCCTGGTGCGGAGCAACGCTGTGGAGGTGGATGATGTGTGGGAGCCTCGCAGCCCTCGCCAGGAGCGGCGGCGCCCTGGTCGACTCCTCGGGAACGCCGTCGGTATATCACTCACCTAAAAACAAATAACCTAGAGCACGTGGCAGCTTTGTCAGCAGAACGGGCCGTCGTGAAGGCATTTTTATATGTTGCACCTCTTTTTTTACCTCTCAGCTGCATAAATAAGGAGGGGGGGGGGGGGGTAAATGAGAGTGGGCCATAAAGAGCCTGGCTGGGAATTAGGATTCATTCGTGTGAGGAGCGAGCAGGCGGGATTCCAGGTGATGATGAACACTGTGGAGGAGCCACGGCACCAGCGTGGGCAGGTTCACTGTCCTGTCCTGGACCGTCAGAGGTCAAGGGTCAAGGTGAGTGCAGGTGCAGGACGTCCTCACTGACTCCTCCCTCCTCACTGACTCCTCCTCCTCACTGACTCCTCCCTCTCTCTGACTCCTCCTCCTCACTGACTCCTCCCTCCTCTCTGACTCCTCCCTCCTCATTGACTCCTCCCTCCTCACTGACTCCTCCCTCCTCACTGACTCCTTCCTCCTCTCTGACTCCTCCCTCCTCACTGACTCCTCCCTCCTCTCTGACTCCTCCCTCCTCACTGACTCCTCCCATGTTTCCCCTCTGAAGCGAAAGGCTGGTAAAACACGTGGAAATGCAGCGGATTAGTGTCTTCATTTCACTGCCTCTGAAGAATGGGTCTAATCCGGGCCTCGGCTGCACGGATGCTCCGGCTCCGTGTGCCGGCTGGCCGTGCCAGCGGGGCGGGAGCACACGACCGACACCCCGGGAACGTCTAAATAAGAGGCTTTGTCTTCACACGGAGAGCTAATTTCTCCTCAATACAGGTGTCCAAGTCGCCTCGTTTTTCTGGGGTTTCCGCCAGATTGGGGGGAGTTAAACCCCCGAACGAGGCTGGGAAACACACCGAGGGGATAAACATGCAGGGAGAACTCCGTCCGTGCCAACAATTCCGGCGTATTCTTGGAAAAGAGCGGTTTTGGTTGCAAAAGCACGTGGAAATGTTTCAAAAGGAGCAAACAGTAGCGCGTTCTGCCACACGTCCGTGGTGTTCTCCTCCTGCCCCTCAACGGGTCCACACAACCTAAAAAGTCCCCCCCCCGACTGAATTCTTCTGTCGGAATGTTTCTGCTTTTCCCAGTGCCCGGACGGCACACGGGCCTGACGGAACCACGACACCGAGACGCTTAAACCGACAGGCTGAGGGCTCCACGAGCACGTCCAGGCACGGCAGTGAGATCTGAGCAGAGTGTAGACTTAAATCCATTGGGTGTAATCTGAAGACTGGGGGTGGTTTTAAATGAAAATTCCTTAATTTTCCTGGTCTACAGACTTCCAGATGAGCTCAACCCCACATCAGCCCCCCCCTCCCGGGTCAGGGATGTACAGGAACATGCCTCAATGCTCCACACTCTTCCCAGAGACAGAGACAGACACAAGCCCTCCGATTAGATTAAATATTCAGTGACAAAGGTTTTCAATCTGACCCTGCTGCTCCTCCATAATAAAGAAGGTCGTGGGCTCTTTAGGATGGGGGGGGGGGGGGGGGTCCTTTAACTCTCTGCCCCCCCCACCCCCCAAACACGTGTTGCATGTGGCTGCTGATGAGCCTGTGTCCATCAGCCACAGTTATCGACATCTGAGGAAGCCACGGAGATGCAGGGAGGCGACCAAAGGAATCCACAAATCCTGTAAGTGAGACGGAGGCTGTGGGTTTTAGTCCCTGCGGGGGGGTGGGGGTGAGTGTGTGTGTGTGTGGGGGGGTCGTTAATGGTGATACAGGCATGAAATAATGCCCTTGTTAGCCTTAAAGGTCACACATCTGAGATGGGTCCAAGTGTGGGCTCTGCTGCGCGGGTCTTGTGTGTGTGTGTGTGTGTGTGTGTGTGTGTGTGTGTGTGTGTGTGTGTGGGCATCTGCGGGTGTGTTCATACATCAGCGTGTGCATGTTTTGCTGTTGTACAATCGCTGCTCGCTTGTTGGGCTGCTGGGTTACGTGGATGATTGTGGTCACGGATTATTGTCTCACACACACACACACACACACACACACACACACACACACACACACACACACACACACACACACACATGCAGCAGGCTGATGAACGGGCGATAACTCACCGGCTGCTCTCTCGGCCAGGATCTCCTTTAACGGTGGAGCTTTGGGTAATTAGCGACCGTCTCGTTACTTTTTTAGCGGTCTGGAAGTCGATCAGGTCGAGACCTCGGGATTAATGAAGCAGGATAAACAGGAGTCAGCGGCCTAATTTTCCTGGCTGATGGAGCAGTGGGACGCAGCGCTCGGTCAGATGAACAAACACGCGCTTCGCTGGTCCGAAAGGTCGCTCCCAGCCCACGCCGGCTCGTCCTCGCTCTGCCCGGCCCGGTTCAGCGGGCAGCATCTCGGACCAAAACAATCTCGGATGATTCCATTTTGAACCAGCACGAACAAGAATTTATTTTCCGACAACGTTTCTCTGCAGTCGTTACCTTGATTCAGCACCTCCTTAATCCCCCCCCCCCCCCCCCCCCAGGTTCAGCCAGAAAACCCCATTTCTTGGCCGACCTGATCCGGCTCTTCTTTTCCCATTTGCAAGCTAAATTTCGGTTCCGAACCCATTAGGACGTCGCGGACCTTTTCCAGGCAAGGTCGCCGCTTCTGACTCGGCATTGAAAATACCATATTTCTAAATCAATTTGCAGCCAAATTGCCAAACCCCCCCCAGAGCCGGTCCATTTGCAGAGCAAGAACTGCAGCCAGTAATTTAATTTCTGCTGCATTCAAAGGGAGCTCTCGCTGTCCTCTGGGTTCCTGATTACCAGGGTGTCCTTTCAGTCCTCTGGCTTTACGGCTTAATGTGAATCAGGCTAATGGGCTTCGGAGCAGACAGTTATTGTGTTCTGATAATGTATCTGGTGAAACAACAACAGTTTAATAAGCGCGTTCTGTCAATACGCTCGGCCAAGTCAAACAAGCACTTTCGAAATGTTTCTGCTCCTCCGAGCGAATGTTTCTCTGCTTGAGCGTCTGAAATAGTAATGAACTCTCGTCTGCGTCTCTGGCTGCGGTTCCTTTTCTTTCGCCCGTCGCCCCCGTTCTCCTCGCCCCTCCTGCCCCTCCTGCCCCTCCTGAGTCCTAGCTGCAGCTCTCAGATCGTGCTCAGCCCCCCACCTGCTCCCCGTAGATTAACGTCTCCTCGTGTAATCCCATTAAGTGCCCTGTGTTTCCGGCTGGCGCTCGTTACTCCTACACCGCACTGGAACCGACTCAGGCCCGACATGCAGCCCCAGTGAGACGGTCTTCAGGTCCCTCTGGCAGCCCCAACACGCCCTCCACCACTAAACTCTGTCCTATTAAAGTTAGCATGCTGTTCTGTTATCTAACACAGAATAAATCCTGACCTGCAGGAGCTGTTGGAATAAAAAGGCTAAAAAAAAAATGGCGTTGAAGGCTCTTTTCTCCATCTGAAGGGCGTCTGTGTGCGGAGGATTTAGCCACACGCTAACGTGCTACGTTTCTGCTGCTGACTCTGGGTTGGATGTTTGGGAAGGCCAATTGTCTGTGCAGCCGGAGAAAATTGCTTGTGTTCAATCACTGGTCGCTGCTTATTGAATCAATGGATAATCAAGAAAATCTGCCTTAGCGAGTGTGTGTGTGTGTGGTGTGTGTGTGTGTGCAGAGGTGATAAATTGCTGTCATAAGAACCTCCTGTGGATGCTGCGGCTGGTGA
Organism: Takifugu flavidus; assembly: GCF_003711565.1. NCBI lineage: Eukaryota > Metazoa > Chordata > Actinopteri > Tetraodontiformes > Tetraodontidae > Takifugu > Takifugu flavidus. Next base: position 27,765,071 of record NC_079520.1, on the reverse strand, counting down.
CCACGCAGCCAGGGGACAGTTAGCGCTTTAGCAGTTCCTTAACACGACCATTGGGATGTGTGTGTGTGTGTGTGTGTGTGTGTGTGTGTACGCCACCTCTGTGACTTCAATAAACTCCCCATTGTGTAACACAATAAGCCGTTATCAGGTTGTTTTCTCTGCCGTTCAGGCTAATGGTGGACTGTCAGCTCCCATTATCTCCCCCGTATACTGCGTCCACTTCCTCCATCTGCACGTCATCGTTTCCCCACAGTCTGAGATGGAATTTAACGCGGACTTCTCGGACATCCTAACTCATCTTTCAGGTGTTTGCGACTTTTGCTCTCAATATTAGATGCAGATGAATGTTTCCATCCCTATTGGTGGAGCTCGTCCTCCTTCCTCCGGGTCCTGAGCTGCTATCCTATCAGTCGATGTTCTGCAGCAAACTACCGTGTGGCATGCTGGGAAAATGAGTCCGATCGGAGTGCAGCAGGAGGCTGGAGGCCACTTTTTAAAACTCAGATGAAACGTCTCCTTCCACCCTTCCATCATCCCGTCAGAGCGGACAGACAGCTGGAGAAGTTGCCCCCACGGGGGGTCATTCTCTCGCCTTAAACTCCACTGCCGGCATCATTCTTCTCCCCTTTTGGGGTGAAGGAGACGCATCAGCTCGGATCCAACGTGTGTTTTTAATGGGAAGATGAGGGACCTGCAGTCTGACTCCCACCGCCTTTAAAGCACCGACCCAACAGCAGCAGCTCCTTCAACCAAGCCTCATTAATCTTACTTTTCCCGGGCCTGTCATCCTACTACCTCCACTTCTCCCCGGGTGGTCTCCCCTGGGCAATCAGTTACCTCCCCGGCTCTTGGTGCTCCTGTAACACACGCGTGGAGCCGCACACACACCTGAGCTCTGTAGCTGCAGGGAGAAGGAAAAGCTCCCGCAGTCGGAATGTAGATCAGCCCAAACGGGCCTCGGGTGCTCTTTAAAAATGCAGGATCCGTCAATATCATGGGTGGGATCACACCTGTGAAGAGTTCTGAGCTGGCAGGAGACGAAAACACTGATCCACCAGCTTCACTCGGGAGCCCCCGACCCTCGTGGTGGACGGGAGAACCGCAGGACGACCTGGATCGAGGTTAAACTTTGTTTCAGGGCGACCCCCCCCCTTCCCAGGAGACCCGTCAGAAATGGGGCGGAATCCTTTTCTGAGGGTTCTGATAAGTTCTGCACCCAGTTTTTCTGTTGTTTGAGGATCTTTTTCTTAAATATGTGGGTTCTGGGTGTTCACCTGGTGCCCCCCTCTCATGGAACTCTGTCTGCTGATCCCAGGAGGGACCTGAGGCCGGAGCTCCTTCCCTGTTTCCTGCCTCCCAACGACTGATGAGAAACCTGATTCAGAAAAGGAGGCTCGAGAGCGTCTGATGAGTGCTGTTCTAAAAATACCGCCGTCCATTAAGGTCAGTTCAAGAGCAGAGTGCAGCTCCTCCGAGAGATGTTCCACGCAGGCTCTCAGCGAAACAAAGCCTGAAGGAGCTGAGAGAAGGTCCTCGAGCTGCTGGAGGAGGTTTGGAGGTCTTGAATATGTCTTTGTCCACCGCTGCTGCAGATGAAAAGGAGAGCGGACAATGAGCCTGATTTCCTGTGGCGTCCCCGGGCAGAGAGCAGCCGTCTGAGATGGCGGCGCTCTTCACCAGAGGGCCACCCGGGCTGTAATTGGAGCGCGGGCGCTAACGAACCCTCCCTGACCGTCTGGGTGTTATTGGACCGAATGTTCCCGTCCCAGAATAATCACAGCGTCTGTCAGAGGTCTGTCCGGCATGTCTGGGTCTCCTGTCCGGGTGTTTGGTCCGATCCTGGACGTCTCTGATCTGGTCTGAGCTGGGGGACGGTCGAGCCGCCCAGGCTCCCTGGGACCTCCTGGATACTGGAACAGCTATATTTCTGGGTTTAATGGTCGGAGGGGAGGTGACTCCACTTTGCTCTTCTCCTACGTCCTCAGGCAAGAACCCGTCGGTTCGGTTTCACCACGGCTCGTGCACGTGCCGACCCTTCACGCTGCTGCTCTTTCCCGGTGCTGATCCAGAGGCGTAGAAGCCCAGAGTCCTGCGTCACTGACGCTGCTTCACGCCAGCTTCCAGGATGGATCTTTCCCTCATGAAACATTTCTCCCAGTTCATCAGACATACCTGAATTTACCTGTCTCTACGTGTGTGTGTGTGTGTGTGTGTGTTCTGCTCATTCCAAGCAGCCCTACTGGTTTTTAATGATTATATTAAACCCTACAACCTTTGATAGTCGTCTCTCTTTCTGCTCTGGACTCACCTCTTGACCTCTGTGGGTGAAGGTTCAGATATTATTACAGTTATATCACATTAGGAACATCACACTGAATCCAGCTACATTTATTTTTTACAACAGAGTTATTTCCACATTTCCAAACGATTTAGAACTTTCCCTTCTAAAGTCCACCCACAGATCTGCTGTTCTCCCGCCACGGCAGCATTTAAGGGGTGGATCATTAAAATTCCATTGTTTAAACGCAGCAGCAGCTTCCAGAGCCTGGCGAGGCTGCTGGCCCCTCTCCTGATGAGTGCAATCAACGTTCCCAATGGCTCCCAATAACAACAAGCTGCAGGGCGGCAAATGGGAGCGGCCCAGTCAGCGAGCGTGGAGCCGTGGAGAGAGGGATTGTTCCAAAAATACTGGAGAAATCCGCATTCATCCTCTGTCCGATTAGGACGGACGGACTCCTAAAGAAGTTCCTCCTGCAGCGTTTTACAAAGACGGGCTGGAACGAGAGGACGGGAACAGCAAACTGCTGCATTCCTGCAGCTTCAAAGCCGGCGCCCCGGCGCAGCTCCGGGGATGTAATTATATCCTGGATGTCCACACTAAACGCGATATTGTCCAGTTGTGGATGCTCCGACTGGAGGAACGCTCCCGATGTTCCTGTTGATGCTGTTTTCTATCCCTGAAATGTGGGGGGACATCATGGAAGCTAATTAGCAGTTGTTTCTTAGCCACTTCTTGAAGTGTGAAAACAGAAAAAATGGTTCAAAAGTCTGGTCGGTTATAAGAGAGTCCAGCTGTTGTTGCTCTGGTGCTGCTCTTTCAAGATCTGAAAGGTTCTGATCCCAGGAATACTGGGACCAAAGATACACAAGTGATCTAAGATTCGTTCACGACGATCTCCTGAGATTAAAAACATGATATCGCCACCTGCTAAAGCCTTTGAGCCCAACATCTGGTCCAGCCGATCTCAACCCAAATGGATTTCAGCTTTCCAAAATAAGAAAGAGGAAGGAAGGTGTGAGTGGGACTGAATCCTCCTTCCAACGGGGCGAAGCAGCAGCCGCGCACCCCGGAACGCTAACGAGGAGGCGCTCCTGCTCGGCGCTCCTGCTCGGGTCCAACAGGCAGAGCAGGTGAAGGCAGTAAGGGATCGGATCAGGGTGCCTGTCTGCGGGAGCGGGAGTGGACTGCAGCGCCGGGAACATTATCTAATTGGTTACATTAACGAGCTGATTTACGGGGCTGGAAGAGAAACTCATAAAGTAAATAAGAGCCGAGGCCGGAAGCAGGAATGCCGCTGCAGCCGGGAACACAAATGACGGCAATAATTGGGACACAGTGACACGTCCGCTTAAGCAAACCTGCTCCCGACAGCTGGGAATTACCAGGCTGGAAGAGCGGCCTCTCTTCCCGGGAACGCTTCTGCCTGGCTCCTATTATTGGGATTTGGCTGGCAGAGAAACATTTCTTGTTTCTTTTGAGTGCTGCTGAAGAAAGAATTGACTTTGCGATTCATTATTAAAACTCCGACACGTCTGCCTTTAATAAGCCTCTGCAGCTCTTTCAAGTTACAGCGAACCCCGATGAAAGGCGGGAAAATTAGGATCCAGACAGCCGGTAACCTCTTGGCCTCACGGCAGCCACGGAAGGAGAGCAGCAAATACTCTGGGATGCACGTGGAGGAAGCAGGAAGGACACATCCGAGCCCCAAGGAGTCACTAAACCACGAGATCCGATCGGAATCAGGCTTTTTAAATCCGAAGATCAAGGAGAATGAAGCAGAACAAAGACAACAAAGGGCCTCCCACCTTCTGGACCTTCAGATGAGGAATCGCTTGGAGATTTAGGGATGGTTGGACTGGAGCGGGCAGACAGACAGACAGGCAGACAGACAGGCAGACAGACAGACAGACAGACAGACAGACAGACAGACAGACAGACAGACAGACAGGCAGACAGACAGACAGGTTAACAATCACCAGCGACTTGTTGGAACCCACCTCAGGAGCTGCAGAGCATCTCACCCAATCTGCTGAGCCAGCAGAGCTCGGCGCTGCCTAATTAATGATGAATTCACAGCCTGAGACTCACCGCTGCGTTGTGGGTCCTCACTGGGGGCCGAAGATGGAAATGAAGAGGATCATTACGCCTAATGCATCATTGATGAAAGCGTTCCGTTGCAAAGTATCACAAACAGCTTTTTAGCCGGCGGGCTGAGGAGGAGGACAACACGGGGCAGTGGGATGTTGTGTTTTGCTGCCTCCTTCTCCTCACTTTGTTTCCCTCTCATCGTCCTGCTGCATTAGCATGAGAACCGGGATTCCTCGGTCCTGCTGTGGAGTCGGCGTCGCTCCGTTGTGGTCGAAATACCTTCCGATTCCGCCCTAAGGCGGATCGATTGAGATGTGCTGCCGGGCGTAGCCGTGGCTCCGTCTTATTAAAGCTGGAGCTAAACGGATTCCCACTCGTACCTGTGACCTCCAGCAACCACGCGCTGCCGTTCCCCCCCGCCCTGTCGGGGTGGCGTTCTCTCACTGTCACCATCGCTCTTCCCGCTGTTGTCCTGAGCTCACCGAGACGCAGCCTCAGGCATGTTCTCCCCACGCCCGCGTCGTCCTGTTGATGCATCCGCGGTTCCTCCTTGTTTATTACCAGACGGAGGTTGGGACGCTCATTAATCCTCCCTCTTTTCATTGCTTGTAAAGTCTCGGCGCGTTGACCTTGGGTGGAACCCTCCAAGCATTGTGAGGAGTTATCTTGACTGGCCCTCATCCATCTCCTCGTGTGGCCAATTCCTAATTAATGGGAGTCTGATAAAAGGGTTGGTTGCTATCGGCCTTTGGAATGCTGAGGAGCGTTCTCCAACCTGAGTGGAGAGCCCGGCGAAGCTCCCCCCACCACTGCTGCCACGAGGTATCAAACACAACAGGCATCGATCATCACGCAGGTTCTGCTTTCATCATCAGGCAGGTTCTGCTTTGATCATCACGCAGGTTCTGGTTTGATCATCACGCAGGTTCTGCTTTGATCATCACACAGGTTCTGCTTTCATCGTCACGCAGGTTCTGCTTTCATCGTCACGCAGGTTCTGCTTTGATCGTCACGCAGGTTCTGCTTTGATCGTCACGCAGGTTCTGCTTGATCGTCACGCAGGTTCTGCTTTGATCGTCACGCAGGTTCTGCTTTGATCGTCACGCAGGTTCTGCTTTGATCATCACGCAGGTTCTGCTTTGATCATCACGCAGGTTCTGCTTTGATCATCACGCAGGTTCTGCTTTGATCATCACGCAGGTTCTGCTTTGATCATCACGCAGGTTCTGCTTTGATCATCACGCAGGTTCTGCTTTGATAATCACGCAGGTTCTGCTTTGATCATCACGCAGGTTCTGCTTTGCATGAGGAACCAGGAAATGGAAACGCCAGGAAAGGACCAACGCTCTGCCGTGCGCTCCTTTTGGAGCCCCTGGATCAGATTAAAGGGATATTTTTTTCTGTTTGTGGAGGTGGAGATGAAGAGGTGAGCCTCTGTCGGGGACCTCTGTGGGCTGTCAGAGGCACGGGGGGGGGGGGGGGGGGGGCAGCGATTAATGAGGAAGGCTGTGAAACATGCTACAGAGATAAATATGTGTCTAATAGACCACCAACACCGACTGAAGAGGGAACGGTGGAACGTCGGCCACTATTTTCTGCTTTTTTGCATCTGAGTTGTTGCATTGGGGGGTGGATCTGGTCCAGGGGGGTCCCAGCCTTTACTGGAGCCACAAGGAAGCGGCCGGAGCTCCTCTTCTTTCTCGCGCGACCCCAGCTGACCTGCTCTGCTGCTGTATCATCTCTGCTATAGAGGATGCTGTGGATGTCAGGGTCTCCTCCCTGGACGCCCTGGGCAGCAGGAGCAGATCTATGTTGATCTACGTTGGCATTATCCACACCTGAACTGAGAGAAACCTCCTTTTGGTCCATTTTTCACATGTAAATGAAACAAACCGGGTGTTCCCCCCCCCCATGTATCCAGGAAACGGTTTCCACGTCCTCCTCTCTTTTATGACTAATTTAATCATCTGGTTTCTAAATTCTTTGCGAGCCCCCCTCCCGGAGCTCGTCACCTTTATGGACTGCTCATGGAGTGAGTAGGAGTAGCTCGCATTGATCTCAGCCGATTGATCGTCAGTGGGCGTGCGCTGATAGCCGCTACCGTAGTTTGTCTTTGTCTGCGGCCGCCGTGGTGGAAGAGTGGGAGGCTCAGTGGATCCACTCCACGCCGCCTTATTGACCTTTAGGCTGTCGATGGAAATGCTCCGATGCCTAATGCACCTTGCCGGGGCTCCACTGTACTTTTTAAAACGCCGCTTTCATGATCGAGCTGCGGTTTCCCCGGCTTTTCGCTGCATTTGGTCCGTATAGATCGGATGCTCTTTTGCCCCTGGAGGCACTCTTTACTGAGCTGCTCTCAGTGCTGCCCCCATGGGGTCGGTCAGAAATAGAAGAGGAACGCGCCGCAGTAGAGGTCCGCGCCGGAGCGCCATCAAAGCATCCCGTTTCAGCTGTTATCTGGGCGTCATCGAAGAAAAATGAGGCCTGTTTAGGATGATTTAAACAGAAAAGGGGCGCGTTGGGGGGCACGTGTGGATCGCCTCTGTTCCTGCTGGGGCTTCTGCAGATGCCCCGTTAGCATTAGCATCAAACACAACCTCGGGCCTCCTCCTTCGGGGTGTTTGAGGTGCTGAGTGCTTTACGGGTTCTTAAATCACCTTTTGCACACTTGTGCACCCCGGTCACGTGCGGACTTGATGAATTATTTAAATGAAATGCGAGCTCCTGAAATCATCGCCCGATCCTGACAGGCTGTATTTGTGTTTAATTGAGTAACACCGACACCCAGCAGATGGCAAATAAACAAGTTCTGCACCGACGAATAATTCGAAGAATCATTAAATCCGCTGCCGCGCTGACCCGTCTCCTCGCTGTTCCATCACTGCTCACGTCACCACCTTCAGGAGGATCAGGTGAGCCTGTCCCAACACGGGGGGGGGGGGGCAGCAGCATTAGGATTCAGACGGGCGTCCCAGCCCGACACCGCAGAGCCCAGCCTGCGTGTTTGTGAACAAGATATTTCCAGTTCTGCCTCCCAGATGCGCAGAGGGATAAAGGAGGATTCCGACGACAACATTCCGACTCAATCCCGCCGACTGTGGAGGCAGGAGAAGTTTCTTCGCACCTCTTCCCGCAGAAACAAATCCCCCGGTTCTGGGAGGCTTCATCTCATCTCGCTGCATAAATGGGCAGGACTTGTGAGGACATTATTGGCGGTTCGCCCGCTGCCGATGCGCGAGCACGCCCCGGCTGTGATGCTGCTGGAGACGTGACCAGAACCTCAGTGGGCCACTTTAGACTCCTGTTATGCCAGATCTGCTTGGAGCCGATTTCCCCACACAGGCGGCGGCGGCGGCGGCGGCGGCGGCTCTGCATGAACAACACGAGAGGATAAACACAAAAGCAGGAGCAGATTTACAAACTCTGCACGGAGACGTGTCTACAAACAGGCCTCCTCTCTGCTCCGCAGTGATTCCTGGAAGGTTCTGATCTTCTGCTGCACCTCGTGTCCCACCCCCGAGGCCCGGCGTGACCCTTATCGGGCCGGAGCAGAGGTGCAGGTGAGGGACGCGCTGTTAGTCCAGCTCCAGAAATGGTGAGAAGCGGCCAGAAAAGGAAAATATAGGAGAGGAATGAAGGGCAGAGAGATAAAAATGGAGCCTCGCTGCACTCTGATTGGGACCGAAACTTCCGAAAACTAGATTTGGGTGGACTGAATTCTGCAGGAATTGCCTCCACCTCCAACCTCCGCCTGTTGTCCCGGTCCTAAACAAACGGCTTCTCCAAGAAGACCCCGATGGAGAGCGAGAGCAGGAGCTGAACGGGGCCTCCTCCTGGAGCCAGTATTAGAACATCTGACCAGTAACACGGCAGAACGTTGTCCTGGAGGTTGAAGTGATGCATTCAGGCGCATCTGGTTTTTTTCCTGCATGAAAATAAGGCAAAGAAAATTCCACGAGCAGCAACTTTAACAGCTTTTTCCTTTTTAAACGGGAGCAAGCGTCTGTCACTCGTTCTGCAATTTAGGCCAAAATGAGCATAAAATAGCACAAATGAGTGGAAAAGCTTCGGTACTGGATCCATCTGATGGTGAATCTTTATTTACCGCGCCCTCATCTCAATTTAACATCTGAATCGTTTGATTTCAACATTTCTGATGAGTTCCCTTCTCTATTTCAGCCCTTGACTGGAGGTATTTTCCTCCCTCGACACCTTTCAACTGAATTCTGTGATAAATAATCATTCCAAGGACGTTTTTTTCCTAAATTTCTTTCCTTTTTATTCCTCTAAAATAGTGACTGTAACACCGTCCATGACAAAATGGACGTGTCCTCCCTCAGGTCCACCTGCAGCTCAGTGGCCCAAACGTGCAATAAGAACCTTCCTCCTTCCTCTCAGCCACATCTCAAACCCGTCTCCGTCCTCCGGCTGCTATTCCCAGAGCTTGAGGAACTCGTAACAATGATTCTTCCGCAGCAGACGTTTTTGGCACTAATAGTAATGTCTTTAAAGAGTTAGCCGTGTTTCCACACAGGCGTCGGCGCGGTGTGTGCTTTAGCATCGCTGGGATGGCGAGCATATGGACTCTTCATCTGTTCTCTCCGGCGAAAGCTTTCGCACCTGTCTCGTGAAAGATCAACCACTAATTAGAAACAATTTATCCGTGGGAACTTCAGTCTGTGCTCGTCGCTCAAGATGGGAGCCGAGCACTCGCACTCGCCAGCAAAGAATTAATTAGCACCTCTTGGAAAGTTTCTGTTGACCTTCAGGAGGCTGAAAGGTAGAAGGTAAAAACTCTTTAAATGTTTGATGCGAATGTATTTCTCAATATTTAAATGGAGCGTTATTGAAGACTGAAAAGTTAGCTCTTCCGTCTTTATCGTGGATGGTCCCTGCACACAAAAACAATACTCCCCCCCCCAAACCGCCCCCACGCCTCCACCAGTCCACCTTCTAGCTGACACAATCCGCTGGATTCGTTGTGTTTGAGGACCCACTTGGATGATTCAGTCGTTTTGGGGAGCGGGATTCGCTCTCACACGACGGCTCTGGACGTCCTCTAAGCTCCACTGGCTCCCGCTGACAACGATGCCGCGCGTTTAGGCACAAGTCCTCGGCCGTCTCCGCCGGGCCGGCGTCCTCCTGGTTAGCTTAGCCGAGCTGTGCGCTGGTGATTAGAACAACACTTGGTGTTCGCGCGCGTCTGCTGTGGGCAGATTAGTTCCCCCAGAAAATCCTCAGTGCTCGGGTGCCTTTTAAAAGTTTCCTCCTAAAGCAGCAAGAGAAAGGAGCACCGGAGCGCCTCCTTCTTCAGGATGTCCACCATGGTGGAATCATTGACCAGAGGCTGAAAGTGTCCAAGGTGCAGGTGGTGCGAGACAGGTCTGGTGTCCTCTGTGGATCTACTGGCCCAGGAGGTGAACTGGTGGGGGTCTAGTCCGAGTGGGGGATTTGAATTGATGTGTGTCCTGACCAGCGTCTCAGAGCGCTCATGCTAATGTGGGTGTTAGCGCAAGAGGATGGTGGTCCCTCAGGCAGCTGATGGAGGAAGATCTTAGAGACCTCCACCAGCACCATCACGTGCACCAGCACCTTACACGGCCTTTCCCTGGTTCACGGCTCCTCCGGCGTGACGACGTGGGGGGGTTTGGATTAAAGATTAAATTAAAACTGTTATCGTTCATTCATATCGTTCATTTCTGTTGGAGATCATCTCCATGATCTGGTGTGTACTAGATGTTGAGGAGAACCCCTCCCACTTCATTCATTCACCATTAACCCACCCCCTCCGGCTCCTGTCAGACGTTGGCTCGTACCAATACAATAAACGGCCCATTTCGGTTCTGGAACGACCCATTTCACAGCAGGCCACTTTTAAATAAAGAGCTCTTTGTTTGGAATTGTTCCCCACAGAAACGTGGAAACCGAGGGAAGAGACGAAGGAGAAAATGGACCAGCGTCACCATTTGAAGAAGCAGAAGGAGGAGAAATGAAGTTAAAGGTTTAAGTTATTAGCGCCACCATCGACTGGGCAGGAAACCGGATTCAGGGCAAAAGTGGCCTCGAGCTACCTGTGCGTTAAATATGCGTGAGATGTTGAAGAGCTGGAGCAGAGAAGCTGACAGGCTCCCAACCTGGCTGAGGGTGATCAGACTGGGGGAGAGTTGAGGGGGTGGGGGGGGGGGGGGCACCCAGCCTCTTCCACAGCCCTGGACCTGCACGGAGATGCCAGCCTGGTGCTTCCAGCCAGCATTCACCTCAGCACCAGGCAGCCTCGCTGTCCAAGCAGCTCCTAATGAGGGGCTTTGTGTCGGCAGAGGGGCCTGGAGCCGCCCCCAGATTCCCGTACGTATTCCGCTTGGCTTAAATAAGACTGATGGACGGACACGGAGATGTGGGGTTGTGAGATTTGCCAGCGTGCGGGTTTGGACGGTAATCCGAGCCCGATGAATCACGCCAGACGTCTTCCTGACTTGAAACGGTGAAGCGGAATTAGCACGTTTCGTCAAAGGTTTGCGGCACCGGTCGTTCCGGTTTCCCTCTCCCGTCCCGACAGTTCCGAGGCTCCGCAGAGCTTCTCGGGACCGATGCTGCCGCTGTGGGAGCTAATCACATGACTTGCCAATAACCTGACAGGTGAGCCGCTTCCAAAATAAAGTAAAGTATTAGAACTGTGGAATGATGAAGGTTAACTCGGCAGCACCTCCTCCTGCTCCTCCAGGAGGGCTCCTGGGAGTTCCTGGACTAGCTGGCACATCGAGGGAGGCTCTCCGATGTCTCTTTATCTCAGGTGGTGAATCTCCTCCACGACCACCTTTCTGGGGTGGGGGCCTTTAAGAGCCCCAGTAACTGTGTTATCTTGGGAAAATGCCCCTGGTAGGATTCCACAATCGGTTCTAAATGAAGGGCTAAACAAATTAGACCCGGTTAAAAAGAAAAAACAAGGATTAGCATACCTGCTGGAGGGCTCCAGGGGCCCCGCCCTCAGCCAGGACTGGGGCCCGTCATTGACCAGGCCTTTGCTCCCCCTCAGACCGGAACGGGGACGTGGATCTACTGCAGACGAAGGTGGCAGCACGCACCCAAACACCTCAGGCGGAATTTTAGCAGGCACATTAGCATCTCGCAAGAACGCGTCCGAACGTGACAAAAAAAGAGGGCGTCGTGTTCCCGGAGACAGACAGAGAGAGCAGGAAGCACCACGGAGACTCTGAGGGGAACAGCAACACGTCAGGAAGAAGCCGGGGACGGAAACTTTCTCCCGACTCGTCGTCCCTCTTTCCCTTCACCGCTGTCAACAGGATTTTCCCGACACGGAGGAGTCAAACTCGGGTCTTGTCACTCACCGCTTCCACCTGAATGACGCCGCGGTCGACAGCCTAACGGGATCATCCCGGCGTGTCCGCCATGTTTACTTGCATCACAATGGAGAACACGTTCCGCCCTCCTCCCGGTGCTGGAGGTCCTCCATCAGTGCGTGACAGCACGGCGGCGCACGGCGCCCTGCTGCCGCACCCGCTCCTTCCAGCTGAGCGTGCGCTAATGTTAGCATCATGTAGCACCTTGACATCACGGCTGGTGGTCGCGCGTGGTGCCGGGCGTGTTGCCGTGGATACGAGCGGGTCTCACTGTCACGTCCACGTCCTCCAGGTCCAGAGCGACGAGGCTCAGCTGGAGCAGAGGACGCGAAGGCCGTTTTTGAGAGCGTGGAAGCAGATTTGTGTCGCGTTGGAATAGTTAGCGCTTCCCGCGGCGCTCCTTCAATCACCAGTCGCCCCTGTGGTCGGACCCATGCTGCATAACGAGGTCCAACAAAGCAGCCGCCTCTGTCGTCGCTGCCGAGGGAGGAAAATCGAACGTGCGGTCTCCTGAACTCCGGGACCGGAGGGACTGAACCGGCTCTGGAAAACAAGCGATCTTCCCGCCTCGGCCTCTGAGGACGGCGCTCATCCTCAATCTTCCTCCATTTCTGGAGAACTTTGTTTCTCATCAGTTTCACCCGGAGGCTGAACAAATATGTTCAACCAAAACTGGCGGCGGGACTTCGGAAAAGGGGTCAGGAGGCAGCGGTCTCCGGTCGCTGCTTCCTTCCGGAAGATCCCGGAAAACGCTGCTCTTCCTTTTCAGTTGAAACGGGTCACAGCCACGTGAAGGTCTACATCCAGGATTCAGCCACGTTTTCCCGTCTCAGCTGCTGCTTTTCCACATCTACCCTGAAGATCTGGAGCACCTGGGAGCAGACGCGTGAATTCCGAATCTCCCCTCGTGGGAGAGGAGCAACGACTGCGGGAATTTGGATTAGGGGAAAGTCATCGTTCATCCCGACGGTGGCGGCGTGTCTATCTGGGACCAGGATGACTGCGTATATTCAGGATTACTTAACAACGGGATTATCAGGCTGGATCACCAGCGGGACAAAGACCGGCGGATGTAACCGGGTTCAGTCTATTTATCCAGCTGGTCGGCGATCCGGGCTTCCGTCTGTGCCGGATGCCCCTGAGGCGACGGCGGGTAACAGGAGGGGCCTCGGAGGTCCGCCGCCACCCGGAGACGCTGGAGCTGCATTAAATACGCTTAACCTTCTCCCAGCCCATCGATCCCGGACTAACTGCAGGGTTCATCGGTCACGCCGGAGCGCCGGAGCACAATTATCCCTCCTGTGCTGGGAAAATAAATGTCCTCCTGCGGATGAATAGGTAAGGAGCCGCCTCACTGAGCTCCGGGGGGCGACGCTCCGCTCAGGAAGGGACGGTGGGAGAAATCTCTGGCAACGCCAGCGGAGGCCGGAGCGGCGAGCGCCTTGACCTGGAAGCAGATCCGTGGAGAAGGGAACTCCATGGAGGTTGGGTCAATCTATTTAAGGGGGTTTCTTCCTTTGGGGGGGGGCATCAAGCCCCAGGAGCCGTCAGCTGAGAGGGGAGCGACCGTTTCCTGTCTCCGTTCGCATCAATTCGGCCACTTTAGGAGTCGCCGGCGACCTTGGCGAAGCCGTGAGTCATAATCGGATGCGTGGCCCACATCGGCGGCGGGCTATTTTTAGCCCTCGGCTCTGCTCAGCGTCATCGACTCCACGTCGAAACTTCCCGACAAACGGTGGATATTGACGTTAGCCGGCCGTCTCCACGACCGCCTCACCGATAAACACTCCTCTGGGAACGTCCGCTCAAACACGATTCCTTGGAAACAGCCCTTGAATTCCCAATCGTACTTTCGGAACCTTTTTCGTCCAGCGTTCATTGGTCCGTTAGAAGAGTCTGGTCGTATAAAAATGTCACCTGTCGACACCTTTACAGCCACGGCGCCTCCCGACTCCCACGTCCGCCATGATTTAACAACATCCGGCGCCCTTTTCCTCTAAGCCGCAGCACCCGTGTTGAATCCGTGATGACCTGTTTCTTTGGAGTTTGGCTTTCGTTGTTTGTGGCGCGGCGGGAAAAAGGCGCCGAAAACCTTTGAAAATCCACGCGGGTCTCCGATGTGTTTGAGTTTTAGGGTGAAGCCATCAGGCTCAGTGGCTCCGATTCTGCTGATTTAGTTTGCAGACGCTTGTCTGGGAAGTCGGGAGTCGGGAATCACGGGATGATGCAGTCGGGAATCGCGGGATGATGCAGTCGGGAATCGCGGGATGATGCAGTCGGGAATCACGGGATGATGCAGTCGGGAATCACAGCATGATGCAGTCGGGAATCACGGGATGATGCAGTCGGGAATCACAGGATGATGCAGCTGGGAATCACGGGATGATGCAGTCGGGAATCACAGATGATGCAGTCGGGAATCGCAGGATGATGCAGCCGGGAATCACGGATGATGCAGCCTGGAATCACAGGATGATGCAGCCTGGAATCACAGGATGATGCAGTCGGGAATCACGGGATGATGCAGTCGGGAATCGCGGGATGATGCAGCCGGGAATGGCAGGATGATGCAGTCAGGAATTGCAGGATGATGCAGCCGGGAATCACGGGATGATGCAGCCGGGAATCACGGGATGATGCAGCCAGGAATCACGGGATGATGCAGTCGGGAATCGCGGGATGATGCAGCCGGGAATCACGGGATGATGCAGCCGGGAATCACGGGATGATGCAGCCGGGAATCACGGGATGATGCAGCCGGGAATCACGGATGATGCAGCCTGGAATCACAGGATGATGCAGTCGGGAATCGCAGGATGATGCAGCCGGGAATCACGGGATGATGCAGCCGGGAATCACGGATGATGCAGCCGGGAATCACGGATGATGCAGCCGGGAATCACGGGATGATGCAGTCGGGAATCACAGATCAGGTGCCACGCCGCTCGCACGGCTTCAGAGGGAGGGGTCTGTCGTTCCATCCCATCTCTGGATCCCGGACCGCCTGTTGCCATGGTGGCGCGTTGATGAGCCATATTTCCTTTCTTTTTTATCCGTCTGCCTCGTCAACACAAACACTGCTGCTCCTCTTTTCCTCGGCTCTCTCTCCGGTGGCGTTCATTCCTCCAATTTTCATTCCTGCCAAAACACTCGTGATTAAAGACGCTCGCATAAATGAGTCTGTCACTTTTTAAAAATATATATATATTGTAAATGTCACAATATTCCATTTTAACACATTTAATGCAATTTAGCCTCCCTGCTGGGAATGTGACACGGAAGTGTTGCGTCACCGCAGGTGGGAAACCAGGGAGACTCTTCAAAGGCTCCCAGGGGAACCCATCGAGGCTGGGAAGTCCTGGAGCTGGAGCTGGAGCTGGACTGGTCAGCAGGTCAGCAGGTCAGCTCCTCCCCCCTCCTCCCCCCTCCTCCCCTCCTCCTCTCTCCCCTCCTCCCCCTCCCCCCAGGTCTCAGGAGGCAGCGCTTCACCTCAGGGGCCTCTCCCCCCTCCTCCTCTTCCTCCTCCCCCTTCCTCCTCCTCACCCTCTTCCCCCTCCCCCTCTCCTCCCCCCTCCTCCTCCTCCCCCTCTCCTCCCCCCTCCTCCTCCTCCTCCCCCGGTCTCAGAGGCAGCCCTTCACCTCAGGGGCCTCTCCCCTGTCCTGATAGGAATGAGAAGGGTGCAGCTCCTGATTGTCGGTGCTGAACTTCCTGCTGAGATTCCAGAGCAGCTCTGCCTCTGTGTTTGGAACATGCATTTTTCATCAGGCTTTGGGGGGAACAAGAAAGGATGTCGACAGATTTGGGTGACGTTTCTGAAGGACTTGAAGAACGGATAAAAGGAGCGATTGCCAGGGTTGTCTGCTGTGAGGCTGGGTCAGCTTCAGCCTTCCCACCACAAACCTGCACCTCATCCAGATCCTTCTGTGACTCCTGATTCCTGATGTGGAAAAGTTGGCAGCCGCCAGGAAGCAAATAACGCCGCCGACTTGAAACAGCAACGCAGATGAAGCCGAGCGTGTCTGAGAGCGGCAGATGTGACAGAACTGTTGATACTCCAGTCCTGCTGGACCTGTGGGACCTGTGGGACCTCTCTGGGCCTCTGTGGGACCTCCGTGGGACCTGTGTGGGGCCTCTGTGGGACCTGTGGGGCCTCTGTGGGACCTCTGTGGGACCTGTGTGGGGCCTCTGTGGGACCTGTGGGGCCTCTGTGGGACCTCCATGGGACCTCTGTGGGACCTCTGTGGGACCTGTGGGACCTCTGTGGGACCTCTGTGGGACCTCTGGAGCACCCTGAAACACTGATCGTGTGTTTATGAGGTGGTCGTGTGCAGCGCGCTGCCGGCCCCCCCCCCCCCCCCCCCCCTCCAGGCCGCCGTGTGCACTTAATGAGACTTGGTTGCTTTGGTGCTCGTGTGAAAGGGGCAACCTGGGAGGCCTCAGGGAACCTTGTGAGTGGCCCCAGCAGATAACCCTGAATCACCATTAACAACAGCTTTGGCACATGGGGGGGGGGGGGGGGTGTTGATGCTGTTTGCACAGAAAAGAAGGATAAAACTTGGTCCAGGAAGTCTGTAAATTGGCTCCTTCTCAGTTTAGAGTCCTTAAAACCTCAGATTCTGGTCCCCGAGCAGCCCCGCGGGGGGGTCGTTTTCCCTGATTTCAGCTGCTGCTTTAATGAATCTGCTTTTGTGCTCTTCCTCTTGTCAACAAGGGGAGAAAACCGGACAGAACGCACAACATTTGCAAACAGGAAGCGGAGCGACTTTCTGCTGTTTCCAGGACGGGAACATTCGCTCCGTCGTGCTCTCTCCTTCTGTCCTCTGATACTGTCAATTCAGAGAGCTCTGCTCAGTCACGCTATCTTCCCTCCCTCCCTCCTCCCCCGTTCTCCATTCATTTACCCCCCCCCCCCCCCCCCCC
The DNA here is from genome assembly GCF_003711565.1 of Takifugu flavidus. Taxonomy (NCBI): domain Eukaryota; kingdom Metazoa; phylum Chordata; class Actinopteri; order Tetraodontiformes; family Tetraodontidae; genus Takifugu; species Takifugu flavidus. Next base: position 27,748,423 of record NC_079520.1, on the reverse strand, counting down.
CCAGACAAGATAACAGCAGAGGTTTGAGCCTGTGCCGTGTGGAAACTTAGCACAGCCATTTGTGTCTTATTCTATCCGTGTCATGCGCATCCATGACGCAGCTTGGCAGGCTTCTGCATGAACACACAGAATAAAGCAAAATGATGCTGAGGCGGGTTAAGGAAAACACACACACGGTCAATAAATCCGTCGTTTCCTTCTCCTCGGGCACCGGGTGTCACTCTGAATCCCGGCCAACACAGGACGCCTGTTCCTTCTATCATTTTTAACAAAAGACGCGTTCTTCCCGCCACCTGATGATGTGGAACAGGCTGCTTGGCTCTGTGGAGTGCGCTTTTACGCGCGGCCGCTTGGTGGCGACCTGCGCTGCCAGCGCGCCACGATCCGAGGTTTTCCTCACAGAACACCCGGGACTCGTCCTGAATAAACGCACTCCGGCAGCCGGGCTCTCCTCCACGGCTGGCGTCGAGCGTGACGGCGTGACGACCTGCCAGCTGGTGCGCCCGCAGAGCCGCATTCTCCGCGCAACTTCCCCGCGCTCCCGTCAAACTGAACCGCCGACCTTGACAGACCGCGCTGAGGGGGGACGTTCGAGTTCAAGTCTGCCCCGCCGTTTGGAAATAAAGCGGAATCGGACCGATGCAGGAGGCGAGGAGGGGGAAGTTTGAATGAAGGGACAGCGGAGGGAAGAGTGGATGAAGAAGTCTGCGGCGCGGCGTCTCTCTCACAGGTGCGCCGCTGAAATGGACTCGGTTTGGATCTAACCTGGATTCGCGTGAGTGAGTTGCATCACTTGAAGAACTCACAGGCGCGGAGGAGAATACCACCCCGGGTCTGCGGAGCTGGAGCGCGCGCACTGACGGATCGGGAGAAACAGGAGCCGGGACCCGCTTTTACGCTCCAGACTCCGGCCCGGAGCGGACGCCGCTCCGCAGCTTCTCTGCCATCAGCAGCCCCGGGCCGTCCAGCGCCCCCCCCACATCCCCCCCCGCTCCTCCAGCACGCTCACCGGGCACTTGTTGACCAGCCCGCCCCGGTCTGGGACAATGTTTGCCGTCTCCCGGCGAGGATCGATGTGGCGCGCCACATGGATTTTATACTTTTCCTTCTACGTCCTCTCCGCCGGAGCTCAAGGTAGGAAGGAGGTGTCGGAGATGCGCCCCGCGCGCGTCGCGGCTCGGCGGTACCGGCCGATGGTGCCGTGCGTCGGTTATTCTCACGCGCTGTTCTGCTCCTTTAACGTCGCTCGTCGGTGAATTTCACCTCAAACTGAACTTTTAAGTTGTCGGAACAGTCGCGGCCCGTCAGGCGCTGGTCTCGCGCCGTCTCGTCGTGAGATTTGGGAGAGCGCAGCAGCATTTTCCGGTTTGACCTCTAAACGCTGGCAGAGCGGCATTGTTCACGCGGAGACCGACTAGATCCAAATTTAATTAAAAGTCAATCACCGAAGCAAACGCGAGACTTGAACGTGACATTTGTGCGCTCGCTGCTGAAATGATCCTCCTCTTTGGTTGGGGAATGAATCCAAAACCAAGCGCAGCAATTCCAAGAATATTCCTGTGGAGACCATGATGGAGGGCCTGGTACCCAGTAGGGTCCAGGACAGGCCTGCAGGGGTTCCTGTAAAGTGCTTCCATGATTTTATTAGTGATGGAAAAGCTCAACTTCCTGGAGTTGAGGACCCAGTGATCAACGGTCAAAGGTGGTGGACCTCCAGGAGGTTCCAGGGGCTCCTCAGACGGCCGTCCTTTGACTCCATAACTGAGGAATTTTATGGCGGATTTGAAGGTGCTGACTTCCGTGACGTCAGCCCGCCCGCCGTGCGCCGCTCCTGGCAGGGAATTGGGATTCAGGCGCTGCTGCCTGGCGTCAGGACGGGAGCGTCCCCTCTCTGAGTCCACCCGGGTGGCGCTGGCTCAATAATGGCATGTCGAGAAGGTGAATAAAACAAACATGCCAGATATCCATCATTCATGAGGGCCTGACATTTCCAGGAGATTGATAACACGCCTGCCTCCCGGGATTAGGAATTCTGACACCACGGCTGCCTCTCCATAACTCTCCCTGCTGTCTCATTTTTAATTTGTGTCCCGTCTCCCTCGCCATCCCTCACGGCTTATTTAACCGAGCAACTTAAATAAGAGCGCGTTATTTCCGGGGGGGGGGGGCTTTGCCTGTTTTCTGTCCACGGTCTTGGCTGCTTAAAGCAGCGGAGCCCCCAGGAAGCTGGGAGCGAACGCTCCGACGGCGGCCTTCGGATTACGGCGCGCTCAAAAAGTAGATCCGGGGATGTAATTGGGCTGTCGTCAGCGACCCCTGAGTGGGCCGCAGTGTCTCCATGCGCTGATTAAAGAACACGAGCGGGCGAGGAGCGCGCCCCCGGGCGGACGCCTGCGCCGCCGCTTGCCACGTTTTAATGACCAGGCCGCCGAAACGGCTCTTTAACGACAGGTGGATGCTTTCATCGGGGTGCGGGGTCGGAGCGTCGTGCGTCGGGGCTGAAAATGATCCATCGGCGCTGTCACTCCGAGGAGGCGCTAACAAACACGCGCGCTCCGGTTCCTGATGGTCAAGGAATTCGGGCTTCTTCCTTCCCTCGCTTTGAGGTTCGGAGCTGAACTGGGGGCCCGGAGATGAAAGCACAAACTGCTTCCTGTGTCTTTCATGTACTCGGGTCCCACTCGAGGCGTTAGCTTAGCTGCTTGACTCGCGCTACACGCCCCCCCTCTCCCACCTTCTACCCATTTACAGCGCTGGTGCCGAGACAATGCCGGGCACGCCTGCTGGCTTTGTCATTCCTCAAGTGTCTATTTTGGCTCTGGGTCCAGCTGGGGGGGGACGGGGACGGGGGGGGTCAAGTGTGGCACGCATCCGTCTGCGCAACTCAGCGTCTGAAGATTAGCTGGACCGGCCGCGGCCGTACTGCCGGAGCGTCGCAGTGAGTCGAGGATGATTCCGTCCGTGGCGGCGCTCTCAGATTAACATCCGTCAGGGGGGGTTGTGACAGCGGGGGGGGGGGGCAGCGTGCATATCTGACGCGGACCCTGACATAATATGAGTCAAGGGCGTTTAAATCTGGGATGAGAGTGGGTTTAAATTACAGGGCTGCGACACGAAGCTGGCGAGGAGGAAACACAGCTGGACGGATTCTTGTCAAGGGCGTCAAAAAGGGGGCGTGGCCTGGCCTCGATTCAAGGTTTTCGGATGAAACGCCGCTTTTCTAGAGTCGCATCAGACGTCTGCGGCTCTCTGGTTTCCTTTAGGTGTGTGTGTGTGTGTGTGTGTGTGTGTGTGTGTGTGTGTGTCTGACCAGCCTGTTTGCAGCCACAGACGTCGTGAACACAATGTGGATTATTGATCAAAGCCACCTTCGGTCTTTGATGTGAGTCATTCTTTTATGAGTGGCGGAGGACTGAGATCATTCCGGATTCAGCTCCGGAATCCGACATCTGCTCTTCGGTCTGTTCATGAAAGACAGAAAGACGTTTGACAGTTTTCCCTCTTTTGTGATCTTCGTTTGAGAAAAGTCGCATACGAGATTCATGCGGATTAATGAAGCAATGAACCGTTTTAGTGTCGGCGGCGAGAAACTTTTGTGATGGGAATGTTTCCAACCTTGGGAAAAGACGTCACACTTTATTGTTCCGCACATTCCGAAATTGCAATATTACATTTTCAGAAAGGACGGAGACGCGTAGGAAGACGCGCGTGTTCAGGTTTAACCAAGAACTTCCTGCAGGTGCCTTCGGTTCCTCGACCGTTAGCATACAGCAGCTAGCCAGCGGGCTAACATGCACGAGGTTCTTGCCCCGGCCGTGTAGCGATGGTGGTGAAGAGGTTTGGTGGCTGGCGGCGCCGGATGCTGATACCACGATGATAATGGGGGTCTTTTAGCTCCGCCCACTCTTAATGAGACGCAGGGATCTGCATTTATGGCTGTGTGTAACGTCTGTTGTGGTTATTGAGCCGTTTCCATGGCGGCGAGCAAAGGTCACCAGGCTGACTCAGGCAGGTGCTGCTGTTTGTTGTTGTTTTTATTTACCAGTTCCCTTGAGCTCGGTTAATACCCGCCTCAGACAACAGCCCCACCAGATTGCCAGGACACTGCTAGCTGTAGCGGCGCTCTCGGCCGCCCGTCGACTTCCTGCTGTTATTTACAGGATGATTTGAAGGCGGCGCGACTGCGTTGACCAAGGCTGCAGCAGGACGGAGGACGGATTGAGATGTTAGCGACAGACGGCGGGGGGCCGGGAGCGTCTCAGGACTGCAGATGCCCGGATTCGTTGCACGTCTTAATTGACAGACTGGGGAACGCCGCTCCCGCGCGGCCAGCCGAGCCTGCTGATTAAAGAAGTAATAAAAACCTTCGGCTTTGGCAGAAGGTCACAACTTGCTGCAGTTAGCTTTCGGGAGGAAGCTAATGGCCTCAGTCCGGTGGTGGATTCCTCAGAGGGACGTCTGGAACTTTGCAGTGGGGGGAAAATGTCCAGCTCAGCTTTTCAGCCGGCGTCCAGCTCCCGTCGCCGCCGTTCTCCCGTCCTTCATTCTCAGACGGTTCCATCATCATACGTCATAAAGCAGCAGCGCCGCTCAGTTAGCATCGTTGGGTTAGCGGCGTCCTGCTCCTCTAGAGGGTCTCCTAAGGTTAGCTGTACCGTTAGCGCGCTACAGGAAAAGGCGTGAACACGGCCTAGGTAGGTGGCTCCATAAGGTCGTCCTAACGTGGCCCAGGTGACAGAAGGCCGGCGCCACCGGCTTCCTCCTCAGAAGGTGGCGGCGACCCAGCGGACTCGGCGCCGGATCTGTGCTCGCTTCCTGACGCAAGCCGCTTTTTTTTTTTAATATTTCATTTCTGAAAGTCTAAGAGCTTAAAATGAGTGATTAAAAAGGTTCGGCGTTGTTCTTCCTCCTCCCTCTTGGACGCCGTGGCCGCACGACCAGAACACGGCCCGCGATTCCTGCACGGATATTAATTGGAGTTCTCTCGTCCGTGAACCGGGAACAGGGGCCCGCGGGGGCCCGCTGGGAGTCCTCAGTCACAAGGACAAGGGTCGGCATTGACGGACCTTCTGGCCTCGACGGCCCCGTGCTCATGGGGCAGCTTTGTGTCCCAGTTTAGGTCCCGGCTCAAGTCAACAACCATCAAACGGCTGGTTTTTCCCACACGTCCCGAAATGGCTCCTTTGATCACCGCGCTCGCCCTTTGTGGAGGCAGGATTACTCGCCAAGCAGTAATTGCCCCGTCGGGGTTCTTGTTTGTGGCCCCGACGTCTCACATTCGGAACGGAATTCCGAATTTTGTCGAGACGGAGCTCGAATGTTTCGGCACCTTTTATTTTTCAGGTGGTCGCGTTTATCCTCCGACGCTGAGAACTCGCTGCTTTGGTGCTGTCGCAGCTTTTAACTCTGTGTGTGTGTGTGTGTGTGTGTGTGTGTGTGTGTGTGTGTGTGTGTGTGTGAGCGAGAGAGAACAATGAAGCTTTTGCATGAAGGTTATGTCTAAAGGTTTGATTGAAGTCGTTAAAGTTTAGCCTCACTGTTTTTGTCAGCGCCTGAGGAACCCCCCCCCCCCCCCCCCCACACACACACACACCACCCCCCTACGACCCCCCCCCGGCCGCAGGTCCAACGTTATATTTCAGCCACGTGGAGCCGCGAGTGTGATTTGCCGTGTAAAAGTCCTTCAATGGGGATCCAAAGAGACCTTCCAGGAGTAATAAGCCGGAGGTGCGGAGGTGATTATGGACTTGAACTCGTCCCTCGCTGTTTGAAGGAGGTCCATTATGCATGGGGGGGTGGGGGGGGGTGAGGGGGGGGGAGTCAAGGCTTGTTTACCAGTCACGTGCATCGTCTGGCTGGATGGAAGTGAGGGATCGCCGCGGCGTCGGGAACCCGAGCCTCTCTCTACTTCCTGATTGGCTCTGGAATGACCTCTGACCTCTGTAACTGCTGACCCCAGCCAGATCCTCCGTGCGCTCAGACTGTTAAGGAGTGTTTAGAATATGTGCACGTACACGTGGGGGGTGGGGGGGGGCGCACGCCCTTGAGCTTCACGACCAGGACGAGCCTTAACGACCCCCCCGGAACGCTGGGTGAAGCAAGCGATGGCTGGTGCACGGAGCTCCTGGGATGGGGGGGGGCACCTCCAGGGATGGGGGGGGGGCACCTCCAGGGATGGGGGTTAAAATGGACGGCTCCCCTTTTTCCGCATGGTTCGGCCGCAGAATCGATGACTCGGATGACGGCGCCGTCTCCAACAGAAGCCTCATCAAAGCCCCCCCGCCGCCCCTGCCCCCCCCCCCATGCCATTAACCATCTATCCAGCTCTTGGATGTGCTGACTATTTACCCATTCCATGCAGGAATAATGGGAGCTGCGTCCCCGGTTGGATTAATCAGCCATAACCATATGCTGCCGTGCGCAATTATGCGTGGATTCGGACCGGAGGAAGCAGCTGTTGCCGTTTGAAAGGGCGGAATGGGACGGTAATTGCCCCAACTTTGATTGGTGGGGCGCTTCCGCTTGACGATGGGGGGGGCATTTTTATGCTTTACATGACGATAATGCGGAATGAGCGGGACTGTTAGCGCGCGCGGCGTCGGCGGCTCGATAACCTCGCCGTTCCGAGCCGCTCGTCACCGATTATGAGAGGAAGGAACGTCTTTATTCATTTGGGTCTCCACCACTTTTCCATTTCCGCTTCCTGTCGCCCCTCACAGGCCCCGCCTCCAGCCCGCAGGTGAGGACCACCTGTGGCAGTGATCGCTTCCTTTTATTTTCATTCCCGGAGCTCTTTTAAATGAGGAACTCCAAATGAGTCCGGAAGCCCTGGTGACGGCTCCCCTCCTGACCCGGATAAGCCGGAAAAGATGAGGCCCGCGTCTCCGATCGTTTTTATTTTCCCTGCACTCGTGTGGGAGTCGTGGAGCGGGAGATTAATGGGCTGGTCTCCAGCCAAGCACCAGAGTCCGATCTGAGCACAAAACGTTCCATAAAATGGTGGGAGGAGCAAAGATCTGCTGGTCAGAACACCGGGGCGGTGATTAGCTCCGGCTCTCCTAGCGCTGTTTTAAGCTACGGCCCAGTTGGAACAACCTCCCGACACCTTCTCCCTTTCATGGATCGCGCTCGGAGCCGGAAGGAGGGAGCTCGATAAGGATCAGCCTGGGAATCTGGGGGTGTTGAGCCGACCCACACGACCCGACGCCGCAGGAGGTACCTGCAGACTCTGGAACCTTCTGGGCGTTCTGGCTCACGCTGCTGCCGACTCGGATCCAGGCGAGCAGCCGAAAACCAGAACGGGACGAACACAAAGCGGCTTTAAGAGACGCGGGCCGACTGGCGGTGGGGGGTGGGGGGGCGAGCTGCTGGTCGCGCTCACTTCCTGTTTGGCTGCGGCTCCTCGTCTCCAGCGGGTCGAACTGATGTGGACTCTTGTTAACATCTCGTTGTGTTTGTAGGCGCGGAGCTGCGCTAAATGATGCATTCAATAGTCAACATGTTTTTCAGCTGCCTCGTTCTCCTAGCATGTAGCGCCGCAGCGCTAGCATGTAGCGCCGCAGCGCTAGCATGTAGCGCCGCGGCGCCTTCGTAGCGTGGATCCAGGATCAGCCTCCGCTCCGTTCCACCACGCTCAAGAGCAGCTTTTAGCTAAGAAATGAGCTGCTTGATTTCTTGTTTTGGTGCTTTTTGATGCTGGCGAGTCGCTCTCGGGGGGACTGGAGCCACGCTTGCTTAAACAGAGCACATCTAGCATCTTTGGGGGGGGGGGGGGGGGGGGGGGGGGGCGCTCTGCTCCGCTGGTGCTTCTGCACTGATCACTCTGATATTGCTTTTGAAATGTACTTCTGACTGCTTCCAAACATCATGTAAACACCCGATATTCCAACGACTGTTTTTCATTAGCTCTCTGCAGCCACGCGGAGCGGCGCGGCGCGGAGCGGAGCGGCGCGGAGCGGCACGGAGCGGCACGGAGCGCAGCGCAGCGGCGGCGGAGAAGCTACAGTAAATACAGCCGTATATGTGGCGGCGTATTGCTAATTAACTGCTAGCTTTAAATCAGAGTTTTGAAATGTCACTGGGATGCGAACCCATGTGGGATGTGAGATGTGAGATGTGAACCCATGTGCTGCTCCCCCAGGGGCAGACAGCTCACACCTGTTGGGGGGGAACTACGTTCTTCGTTAGCATGTTCGCTCGCGCTCGTGCAGCTTCGTAATCGTGGATTTATTGGATGAACGTCTCAATTATCATTTGTTTGGATGCTCTTCACGCACGGCTGAGTCACCGAACACCGAGCCCGTTTAATGGGGGGGGGGGGGGGGGGGGGGGGGGGATGATGGGGGGGGGGGGGGCAAAGGTTTGACCCTGACCACTACAGGGAGGGCGGAGCAGCACGGGCACACCGGGATGATGCTCCGTATCTTAGCCGTGCTAATATGATCGCTCTCTCTCTCCGTGCATCCATCCCTTCATCCACCCATCCACCCATCCATCCATCCCTCCCTCCATCCATCCTCCATCCATCCCTCCATCCATCCATTCCTCCCTCCCTCCCTCCTCCATCCATCCATCATCCATCCCTCCCTCCCTCCCTCCATCCATCCATCCATCCATCCATCCATCCATCCCTCCTCCCTCCCTCCATCCATCCCTCCCTCCCTCCCTCCCTCCCTCCATCCATCCCTCCCTCCCTCCCTCCCTCCCTCCCTCCACCCATCCATCCATCCCTCCCTCCATCCATCCATCCATCCATCCCTCCATCCATCCATCCATCCATCCATCCATCCATCCCTCCCTCCCTCCATCCATCCATCGTGATGTGTCAATAGTTACAGTTTTAATTACCCCTGAGTGCTGTCATCCTGCCCAGCTGGGCGGGGTTATTGATTCTCTCCAGCTAATTGATTAATTGCTGTGCTGTGCCCCCCCCCCTGCCCCCGCCCCCCCCAGCCCTCCAGCTCCCATTTTGCCGTCATCTTCTCCTCCTCAGAAGCGTGTTTATGGAGTGTTTACCTGCAGGCCAGCTGGGTTTATGGGGAATAATGAGGGGCTTTAAACCATGTAGCACACTTGACCTTAGCTGTGCAAGGGGGGGGGGGGGGGGGGGGGGGGGGCATCAGGACGGAATCTCGAGTGAAACGCTGCAGAATCCTGGATTCTTCGTCCGTTCTCCAAGACGATTTAAAGCTCCTATAGGAGGAGAGAGCTGCCGGGTATCTCGGGGAAACAGGCCTCCACCTCCACCTTCCTCAAATAAGCCCACATCAAAGGCTGGCTGCCATCAAAGGACTCCTGGAATTTTGTAGAATTAAAAACTACAGTGTTGCTGAAGAGGGAACGCAACCCCCCCCCCTTTTTAGAAATACTCAAAGGGTGGGTAAAAAACTTGTAGCCCTGTCTGCTGTTAGCCAAAAGCCCCAGTTTTAAATATTTATGCCGAGTGTGCCCCCCCCCCCGGTGTTTGTTTCATCTGGGGCCCTCGTGGTGACGATGGGGACGTTGAGTCACGAGGGGGGCGGGTTGTGGCGTGGCGTCCTCCTTCTATTTTCGGCCTCCCCCGCTGGTTGGTTCCTCCTGGTCTCCACAGACCACCCGGACCTCCAGAGACCAACGTTCCAGGACGCTTTAGTCGCTCGTCACAGCCAACAGGCAATTTATGACGAGGTTGTGCACACACACGGTAAAAAAGGTCAAGTTTCTCCAGTGTGTGTGTGTGTGTGTGTGTGTGTGTGTGTGTGTGCGTGTGTGTGTGTGTGTGTGTGTGTGTGGAGTCATTGTGACAGAGCCAGACGAGCCTTGAACAAGTGTGTTTTCCTGGGTTTTTCGGGGGCCAATTGCTTCCACTTTTATTCTCTAAGCTGCAGAGGTTAAAGCACTTTCAGTGCGTCACGGCCTGCACGCGTGCACGGTGCACGTGCACGGCGCCGTGCAGCACAGGGTCGCTCATGTAAGGGTTTATGGGATGCACACACACACACACACACACACACACACACACACACACATTCTCGTCTTTCTCTTCTTCTGGGATCCTGGAAACGATTGTTTGGTTGTTGAAACTGGGAAAAAGTCAAACATTGACAGGACGACCAGGACGGAGGAACCGGGAGCTTTTCCTGAGAGGTGCCGGCAGAGCTTCTTATTGTCTTATTGTTTTTGGATTAGCAGTTGAAATAGTTTTATTTTCCATCAAAATCCCAGGACAGGAACATCGACCCTGGGGGATCCGATGTGCCGTCCAAACAGACAAAATCCGAACGGAACTGTTGAGCGTGAGCGAATCACTTTTGGGCCTAAACGTGTCTTTATTGGCTAAACTGTGCAACACGAGTCTTTAATCCAAACCGCTGGAACCCCTGGTTCTGGAGTGGGAAAATGCCCGTTCGGGCCGCGTTAGAAGGACTTTTGGGGATTAAACTACGAGGGATCTTCTCATCGTTCTGCTCTTAAAGTTACAAATCAAACTGTCATTAAGTCCCGTGGAGATTATTTGCTGCTTCTCAACATTCCAGCCCCCCCCCCCCCCTTGCCAAGCCTTCATCTTCTGGCCCACCAAGGCCTTGTCCCGTCCCCTAAAATAGATCTAGATTATGATCCATCTGGGGCTGAGAGCAGCCGTTCCAGCCTGTGGTGTCGGAGGATGTAGCGGACGTTCCGCCTGACGCACATAAGCTGTCTGACGTGTAATGGAGGCATTATGGGATGTTGCACTGGGCAGACTGGAGCGGAGGCCTTAGAACGTGATTGAGGGCCCGGATCAGGAGGCTCATCGGGGGATGAGCACCTCTGCAGGTGCAGCCAGTCCAGGAGAAGCACTTTGTTGTCCTGAGGTTGTTTTCTTTTTTAATATCGTTATTCCTCGGCTCTCTCTCATCCATCTCCTTCTTGTTCTGTAATGGAAGTTGGCAGCTCGGCTGGATCGTTCTCCTTCCGCAGCGCTTTGAGGGATGAGGAGGCGAAGCGGGAAGATCAAAGGCGGCCTGCACACGCTGGCCTTCCTGGTGGCGTTATCCCACTTCCCTTCACGTGCACAGCTGTGCGTCTGCATTCCCTCGTCTTTAATCCGTGTAGATCCGGTCGTCCCCTCCGACATCGTCAGCAGGTCTTTCATATAGAAGATGACGTCTAAGCCCCGCCCACCGCGGTGCGCGAGGGAGCTGCCCTCTGTTTGATGTCACTTCTGGTTGTTGTATCTCTGTCTGATCTGCCTCCACCAAAGCCTGGCGGCAGCAGGGGAGGGGGGGGCAGTGGGGGGGGGGCATGTAGAGGAGCACTGTGGCGAACATCTGGAGCACGTGGGAGCAGAAGTCTCAGAGCGCGCGAGGCATCAAATCTCTCCCGTCTTGTCTCCTACTGTAATTAGCACAACACTGAGACGCAGGTGAGGTTCTGAGAGCGCCTCTGTTGCCCCCCCCCCCCACCCCACCCCCCATGCTAATATCTGCTCAGGAACCAAATCCAGGAAATGCAGTTTTATATCCAGGTTTGGGAAGCCTGTGTTTCCCTCCCACCTACTGCCTTCTTGGAAAACCCGGAGCTCCCCCAGGATGTGTGGGAGTGGCCCCCTAAAGGTCGGAGACCTCCCCCCCCCCCCCCCTCCACGAGGTGTAAATGGCCCACGCCGTGCAGCCGCTTTGATCGGCGCATCACAACGCCGCCGTTGTTGCATCAGAGTTGCACGAAGGCTGTTTGATCCCGCCGCCTCTGTCTGCGTCTGGATCAGAGACGGACGCCATGAGCGGCGCCGTCTGACACCCCGGAGTGAGAGACGGGGGCCGCCTGTCGAGGGGGGAGCAGCTCTGACAGCAAACATGGTTCTGAGCACCAGACCTCAGGTGGAAGGGGCACACGCACCTGCTGGGGGCTTCATCCGCCCCCCCGGCAGCGCTCGCTGTAACCACGGCGGCCATGTGGATGATCAATTATGGGTCCTCTCATCAGGAGGGTGACGCACGGAGGCAGGAATTGTGGGGGGGCCACACACGGGAGCGCCTGGGTGTGGCTGCTGAGCCCGGCACAGCTCACTTCACCCACACAGGATGAGTGTGTGTGGGGGGGGGAGTGGAGCAGGAGCCATGGAGGCGGGTTCTGACTGGAGGTGTCAGAGGGGCCGTCGGATCATCTTCTAATTGCCTCTCGTCCTTATTTTAGTGGGAAATATACTTCTTCTGGGATCAGGCTCTTGCTTTTGGTTTTTTTTGGAACTGGAGAGAGATGGAGGGATCGGGAGATTGGGGAAGGCAGAAGGACGACCGGAAGGAGGCAGAAACCCTTGGAAAGAGTCCTGAGGGGTAATAAAGTTCCCCCGCATCGGTTTCCTGACAGAGCTGTTGCCGAGCGTTGCTTCTTGGCGCTGACGGTCCCCTGTGAGGCTGTGATGGGGGGGGGGGGGGTACTGAGGAGCATCTGACCAGCTGCTGTAAAGGAACCCTCCGGGCCTCGTTGTTTATTCAGGGGGAGATAAAAGGAGCAGCGGAAAACTGCATTTTCTCCAGAGCGTTCCTCAACTTCCATCTGTCTCGCCTCTCTGCAGCCCCGCGCTGGGTTAGCAGCGGACGCCGCTCACAGGACGGGTGGGTGGGGGGGGGGGGGGAGCGCCGCGGCCCGAGTGAGGCTCGAGGAGCTGTCGCTGTAGGGCTGCTTTAGTTCCAGAGTTCAGAAGAGGAGCGAGCATCCTGGGAGGAGGTGGTTCAGTTAGCATGGTGGCCTCGGTCTAAAACAGAGCCCAGGGGCGAGTGTGTGTGTGTGTGTGTGTGTGTGTGTGTGTGTGTGTGTGTGTGTGTGTGTGTGTGTAAGAAAGTTAAAAACCCTGTTTTGGTGGGAGTGGGCCTCTCTGAGTGTGTGTTGCATCCTCGTCATAACCAGGAGAATGGTTCATAAGGAAGCTCCGGGAACGTCGTCTCCCCTCTCCCGGCATCTCCTGGCTCCCTGGTCTGATCCCGCTCTTCCTCTTTTGTCACATCTCTCTCTCTCCACGTCCTCCTGCTCAGGCTCTGACTCAGAGAGGCTCTTGTTGCTCTGTCATGCCTCTCCATGCCATTGTTCTCCTTTTAGAGCTTCACTAAAGGGAGCTTCTCAACGTCTGAGCACGTGCACGTGCACGTGCTCGAACACATACCGAACACATACTAACTTGGATATAATCGTTGGGACCGACCTTCCTGGCCTCGGATGTGGGACGTCTGAGGTCATCCTCAGTGGATCTCCGTGTCCTCCTGGTGCAGCTGGACCCCCCCCCCATCGTGGCCTCGCTCCGGTTCGGTTTGGGGAGCGACATTATGTGATGTTGGAGGCCAAGGCTGCGGCGGTCCTCGCTGCAGACCCTATTAATCGATCACAGAGTGTAATTAAGCGCAGGTTTATTACAGCTGCTCTAATCTTGGCTTCCGCGTGAAGTCGTTACTTTGAATGATGTCGTTAATTCTCAGTCAAGCTGTTTGAAAAATCCTCGGCTTCATTTTGAAACTTTAATCCCCCCCCACCCCACGTGCACAGAGAAGGCGGAGGAAAGGTGCACCGATCTGGACGGACACCAAGGCATCATCAGGTTCTGGGCTCCAGACTCACCTGAGGGGGCCCATTTGGCTCCAGCTAAAGAGGCTGAAATATGCCAGGTCATTATTGGGTGTCGGGGGGGGGGGGCAACAAGCACCACCCGATTTCACTGTTCAGCCCCAAATGACTGAACTGGCAGCGTGCGCTTGATTAAAGGTTCGATTTTTACTGCAATCATTTACCATTTCATGGTTTAGACCCCAGTAATTACAGCAATTAGACGACAGTGTGTCCAATAAAACATGAAATAAAGTATTATGATGTTAATAACGTAAAACTGCTAATTACTACAGCATCCCCCCCCCCTCCAAATATAGCGCAATTATCACATAAGCAATAATAGAATAACATAATTCAATTTGGGGCTGTTGGGTTCATGATTTCATGGATTTTCACGTCTTCAACAGAACAGAAATGTTCATATAATAATCAACATTTGTTACGTAGAACTCAGATGGTTCTGACCTGAGATCAGCTGACAACATGGAGCAGAGCCTCTAATCCAGGTAGTTTTCTGTGCCCCCCCCCAGCATATTTAACTCTGTATTTATCTGGAAGGTGGGGGGAGACGGGGGGAGACGGGGGGAGAGGGATCCTGGCTGCTGCAGATTACTCAACATCTGTGTGTAATTAACAGAGGCCATTAATGATCACTGCATTAGTCACATGACCTTGGTTTCCTGCCTCAGCTCTCTTCTGAAGGGGGGGGGGGGTGGCATGTCATGTCCTGCCCTGCCACTGGGGGTGATGCTATGATCAGCCTCTCTGCTGAATTGAGCTCTCTTTGCTCCTGGCTGTGTCACATGACCAACGGCTCAGGGGGGTAACTCACCCCCCGCCTGGCCTTGGGGGGGGGGGGTGTTGGGTAACCTAAAACTGGACTTGAACGTCTGCGTCTGTGTTTACGAGACTTTGCCCAGGTATGTGTTTGCTCCGTTTTATCTGCCCCTGGGGGGCGACTACCGCGGTGCCCTTTGACCTCTGTTTGAGGTCACAGGTAATGAGGGTCGATAAGAGGTCAATGCTCATTTAAAACGTCCGGTCATGTGATCAGCGTTCCCTGATCACATGACCGGAGGACGATGCCTTTCACCGGCTGGTTCAGCATCACGTACGATGACACTAATCCAAATTCCGGAATAATAATTCGTATCCGCCCACCCCGGGGCCACCGGCGTTCCTTCCCGCTGGGTTTGTTGCTTGTACCAGTGCAAAATTGCTTCTTGTTTCTGAAGGAAACATCTTGATGGCTGACGTTCATCCCGGATTTCATCAAGCTAAACACTCTCTGCTGGCTCAAATGTCATTTTTCATGGACGTCGAGGTTGAAAACACAACCCACAGAATTGAATCACGCTCTCGTGTGGACGGACGCCACGTCTGGGGTCTCCCGGCGTGCTGACTTCCGTTCTCGCCTCCCGCTCGACTGCCACACCAACAGAGGACGGTAGCGTTTGATTAGCCGGTGATTGCCGCCGCTGGGAGGGGGGCGAGGCGGCGTGCGCGGTCCTCGGAGCGGTGGCACCCTGCGGAGGTGGCGGCGAGGTTTGCTGGGCTCGCCACCGCTGGGGGCTGCGGAGCGGGAACCACTGAGGAGTCACTGAGCGTTCCAGGATGAGGACGATGAGACAAAATGAGAGCGCTGGATGGTTGGAAATGAAGTTGAGAGAACCAGGAAGGTGTTTGGTGGAGGAAGTTTTGGGGGCGGAAGGGTCCTTTTCTCCGGGGGGGGGGGGGGGGGTCTGCGTCTCGTTAGAGGAGCGTGCGGCCCCCTCTAACAGGGCGCTGACCCAGAGACAGCCCGCCCCGACGGCCCACTCCCAAATGTGCTGCTGTCACGCAGTGATGAAATCGCCGTAACGACGCTATGCTACCGCACACACACACCAAACATCCTCTCATCCATCAGGCCTTTGCACCCCCCCCCCCCCCCCTCTTTGTGCTGCAGCATGTTTTCAGCTTTTATTTTCCCCCTGTCTTCATGTCTCTGTGTGCTTAGGCCAGTAATGAGCTGGTTTGGTTGCCTTGGCCTGCCACAGGCATATTCCCCTTCCCATCACCCCCCCACCCACCACAAATGCCTCATATGCTAGCTGTTTTCTCCTCTCAATGCTTCCTCTCCCCAAGGACTCCAGGTTGGGGGTTTTTTTTTCACTGTTTTCTCCCACCCTCGGCGTTCGTATTCCCACGGCGCCGCAGAATCCAACACGCTGCACTTCCGCGGGCCGCGGGCGTACGAACCGCGCGCTCGGCCTATGTGGTCCTGCCAAGGTGTGAAAAATGCATGAGTGCCGGTATTATTGCCCCCGGGCTCGACACGGGCAGCATCACCCGTGGCTCCGCAGCAGAATGTTTAAATGAGGCTGTATAACAAGGCGCACGTGAGCGGCTCCCGCCCCTAAAGTGGATCTTTAAGGCAGGAAATGGAAGCATGCAGGTATTTGGTATCAAGGGGGTCCATTTGCAATTCCATTATCTGGATATTTCCTTCGAAAACACTCCATTTGATCGGTGGCGGCGCTTCAAAATGGCAGTTTTGAGACGAGCGTTGGCAGGAAGAGTCGGCGAATTAAAAAGGAACATGCGGAATTGGACCTAATGGAGTCAACGGAGAGTCCCCTCTTAATCACTTCCTGCTTCTGTCGCTGCTGAGGTGAAGCCTTGTTGGGACAAGGAGCCGCCGTTAATAATTCATGCCAGCTCGCCGCCACCTCGCCGCAGCTCCCCTCTCGCTGTCGCACCTCAAAGACTCGTCTCACGCCTCTTTTTTCCTGGTTTCCTGGCAGCGGCTGTGGGGGAAGTCGTGCTGGAGACCGCCCCGGTTCGGCCCAGTTCTCTGTTGGTTTTGATTACAGGTGAACTGATTTGCACGCGGATTGTGTGGAGCTGATGAAGCGGCGGGGGTCAGGTCAGCTCGCCTCGCTCGTTTGGCGTGCGGCTCCGAGGAACAAAGCCCGCCTTGATTAACACCGTTATTCATTCATGAGACGGAGCCCAGCGGGGGGGGGGGGGTTCATTTGTCCTACATATTTAACACACAGCCTCAAATTGCAGGGAAACAATTGAATCGGGGCCACTCAGCTGGGCAGAAGGACTTCCAGGACCTTCCATTAGCCCTCGTAGCTGCTAGCTATTTTCAACCACGGACCCCTGCTGGGCTGCAGAATTTGGCCTAATGAGCGACCACAGGACAGCGCTGCCACGTTCACGCCAGTGCCGAGTCCAGTTCTGCTTAGAGGGTTGCACCAGTTGAACCTTCGGCGGGAGCAGGGCGATAAGACGGGAGGATGCCGGGACCGGTTGCAACCAGGCTTGGTTCCGTCCGTCCGGCCCGCTAACGTCCGTGCTGCTCGCTGTTGTCCTCGAGTCATTCCAGGGTTCCTTTTTAGCTGCGTGGTCCCGCCAGAGAAGGTCGGGTGGCTCCTTCAGCTCCAGGCTGTTCCGATCAAACGCACTGTTTTGTCTGCAGCGCCGGACTTAAATAAACAGACCATAATAGATGGCGAGCAGGCCCGGGATGACCGAGCTGCGTGTTTGTGGCTGGGGAGCGCACACACTCACACTCACACACACACACCGCCTCCTCAGGAAGGGAGGGGGGGGCGAGCGCCAGTGGTTCCCCTCCCCCCACCCCCAGTTTTGTTTGGATGACAGCAGCAAACATTCAGCCGGGTCGTTATAACAAACTCCGAGGTTCTTTCGAAGCCTTTGAATAAAACGGCCTTTTGCTGTTTTCTCTGGATCTCGCCGTGTCGAGGGGTTCCTGTCGGAACGCCAGTGAAACTTTCAGTGTGTCACGATCAATATTTTATCCTTTACGCTCTCAAGCGGTCGGAGGCTGAATCTGCCCACGCCGGAGCCTCCTGAACCCGGAGTTGAGGTTCTCCCTGCCGGGTCAGTGCGGCGCCTCCCTGCTGAAAGGGCCCCTCTGGGAGCCCGGCACCTGCCCTGTTTGGGTGTGTGTGGTGGCGCCGCGTCCTCAGCCAGCCGTCCTTTTAATGAGAGCAGGGAGAAGAGAAGCAGATGGAATGGCCTGTGGGATGGTGGGAAGGCCCGGGAAGGGCCGGGATGGCAGTTGTGGGAGGAAGCTAGTGCCATGTGGTGGCGTGCCTGCTCTGCCCTCTGGTCATCTCCGCTAGTCCTTCTTGGTGGTCACCCAGGCGCTCGCTGGCCTGCCAATTAAATACGGGCCCACAGACAACCCTGAAGGTTCTCCCAGGCCCAGGAAGGCCCCTCCATCCTCCTCCTCATCACTCTTGGGGCCATCATCATCCCATTCCTTCTGCTTTGTTCATAGATCAAAGGCTTTTTCTTCATCTTTCCCCACGAATTTGCTGGAATTTGTCACGACTATCCAGAGAGTCCCGGTTCCGTTCTCTGGGTCCTGCTTCCCTATCCAAAACAGGCTCCAATCGCGGGACACCACGAGCGACCTCGAGAGTCGTTCCTGTGGTCCGGCCGTAGCTGCTGAGCAATCAAACGCTTCTAAAATAAAGACATTCTGCGTTGAACCGCAGGGTTTTAACAGCGGCATGTGTGAAATATGAGCTGTCAGGAGCGGTTAATCCGGAGAGGCCCCGGAGTTCTCCGCTCTGGGGTTGGAGCTTTGGCTGCCAGAGGTCAGAGGTCGCCACCCTGGCTGCCCTCATGGAGGCTATTAACTGGTGTGAAAGAGACAGAGAGTCCGTGATGAGGAGGAAGACTCGGTAGCCGGGCTGTCAGCGGGTAAAAGAGCTGACGAGGGAGAAAAGGTGGGACCAGGAGGATTAGCAAGGCTAGTTAGTGGCTAGTCAGTGAGCTGTGTGGCGAAGCTCTCCGCACGCACGTCAAGCGCTTCTGTACTTGATCACGCGGTTGCGTCCCCGATGCTCCGGGAGGCCTCGCTGCCCCGCGTGTGGTTGGAAACATTCACACGCCGCCGCTTCCCTCTTTCATTCCTCAGCCGTCTCCTTGTTCTAAAATCCCGTCTTTGCCAAGTGCCACTTCCTGTACTTCTGTTTCTGCCATTCCAGGTGTGGAGCGTCCGAACGCTCCAGCGGGCGAGCACAGTGGAGCTTTGTGTGACGGGTTTTCCCCTGAATAAAACGGTCCTGTTTACTCTATAAACACATTTTTCTATGCTGTTCTGTCAAAGGCAGTCGTTTAAAATTTCCATTTGTGAATATCTCGCTGGCGAAGGGCAGAGAGTTCGAGGAATGAAAGCGCGGCACTAGCATGCGGGCCACGTAGCAGCTATCTTCACAGGGTCATCTCTTCTCTACAGAAGGTTAGATCAGGCACAAACATATAGAGTATTCAAATCAATATTTACTGCCGGAGGTTGGAGGAGATTCTCTTTATGTGATCATTTTTCCCTTATTGGATCATTTACTATAGGTAGCATTTTTATCTTGAGTCATGCTAGCATTGTAGCTAAAAGCAGAGCAGGGAGGGAGCAGAGTGATACAAACAAGATAAAAACTAGACCTCAGCTGTAAATGGAGCACTGCTGGAATTCAAGCATGTAAAACTCAACCATGGCTTGAGATCCAAACCTGAGGACCACGCTAAGTGGAGTTAGCATTTATGAGAGTTGCTATTGCAGAGCGCGAGGGCACAGATCGATAGATGTCCCCCCCCCAGGAGTACCTGCTCCGCTACGCCTCCAGCCTAAAGCTCGTCATTACCCGTTAGCAGCTGGACAACGTTGTGGAGGTCAAAAATGATGCTAATGAACCCTGAAGTGTTTTTTGATGAGCCGGTCTAGCTGCCTCTGTGGTACCGGTGGTGGATCCTCCTCATTAGGAATCCATTAAATTGGCCTCGACAAAGATCTAAATACGAACGCCTTCGGAGAAATCCTGATTTCCCATAATCAGATAACTGCTGTTAATCCCATGAATAATCTGACAGAAGTCAGATCGCGTTAAGTGACGAAGGAATTCAGATATTTTAGTTTCGCTCGTTTCAAACATCACAGCTGTGACATCATTTAGAATGATGAGATCAACGGGGTTCGGCTGCGATCCGCTGCCGGCTGAACGCCAGACATTAGAACTGGCAGCGCAAACATTCCTGTCAAAGTGGAGCGCGTGTTTGTTTATGGCTGAGCATCAGAGCGCCGCTTCTTCCCCAATCAGAAAGCACGCCGGCTTTGCTCTTCTGTCAAAACTTCCTGTTATCCGAGCGTGTTGCCGACGCCCCCCTCTGCCGTCGCTCCGGTTTGAACCGGCTCCTTTTTGGTTCCGGCGTCAAAAGGGATGTTGTAAAGGCTGCGAGATGTCAGCGGGAGTGAGCGGCGCCAGCCACCAACAAAGGCGGCGAAGATTTGCTGCGGCACGACGAGAAGACGCCAAAAAATGGAGAGCTAATGCGAGGCGTCGGGGGGCTAAATTAGAATTAACGAAGAGGCTCAGAGCAACAGATGCTGCCGTCGTGAGGCTGCGCAACAGCTGCAGTCGCTGTTTCCCCACGTTAAAAAACATCTGCATCACATCAGCGTCGCCTTTATTTGGCCAGTCTATGAACTGGTGTGATACTGTGTGTGTGTGTGTCAGTGGCGAGGGCTGAGCAGGCGGGTGTGTGTCGGCCAGGTGTGTGTTATTGACGAAGGAAGTGCACCACAGGTTGGTCACGCGTGGTCGGCGGTTGCCGGCGAGGAGACCTTCTCGGCCCTTGAGCATCAAACTATGCAGCGTTGGCTGAGTCCTTCCAATTAGTGACACCGACACGCAGTGGCTGATGGGACAGTTTTACTCGCCAAGGACCGCGGCGGCGAGCGATTGGGCGCCGGAGCGGAACCACAGCAAGCGGAGCCTGTAATGCTACCGCAGCGGCCTCAGACGGAGGTGTAAAACATGGCCGAGATGTCTGTGAAGTGTCTCTAATCAATATTTCAGTGTTTTTCTTTTTTAATAGAGGGATGGATGTTTATTTCTGAACGCAACCGTATTGTCGAGGTTGTAAAGACGAGGCGACTTTGGCTATTACCACTTCAATCAGTGGAATTATTAGAAAAATCCCCATTGTTGACGGGAATTGTTCGTTTTGACATCATAACTGAGAATATAATGAACCATTGTTGACGATAAAATTATTAAATCGCCTTCATTGTCCTCCGGACGCAAACGCGTCTAATCTGCGGGACCAGTCGATTCAAAAGAAAAGCCGTTTGTATTAACATGCAACCCGAACGAGTTGCTCCACACTAAGCTGACAGCACTCGTCCGCCTGAACTGCCAGAGCCCGTGGACAAAGGTTCGGACCGGCCCACGTGTCAGAGGCCTTCATGAAAATCCCAAACAAAGGCTTCGCCAGTTGGGCTCCAACACAATGGGAATCTGTGCGATTGTGCCCGCCGAGCCCCTCATTATGGACGGATAAAGAGCCGAGCAAAAGGGCTGACGTCGCCGCTGCCACCGGGCAGCAGAGCGGCGCCTGATAAACGCCGGTCGGACGCGGCTGCCTCGTCAGGAACAGACGGCTCTAGCAAAGGGTTTGGGCCCGTTCCCTTCTCATGGTAACTGCTGACACTACCGCGATTCGCCAAGCGGGCGTTCCGACTCGGTACTCCTTTCCAATGTGGGCAACAGCGACCCAGAGGGCGGGTTTGCTAGCTCGATTCTTACCTGAATGAGCTAGGTGAGGATGCAGACAAATATCCTGTTGTCTGTGCACCTGTGGCCCGTTAGACCTGAGTGGGCAGAAGAGGTGTGACGGGGGTAGAGATGTTCTGGACGGGTTCCATCTGGGTCAGGAGTAGCAGGCAGGTAGTTGGTACGACTATTATGTCCAGTTACTGAAAAGGTGAGCAGACATTTGCCGACTGTGCAGCCCGTTGAAGAGGATAATGGCGGCCTGCCGAGCGGCGACCTTCTCCGGTGAGTCACCGCTAACACCGAGGAGGTGTTGAGAGCCGTCGGCGTGACTCTCCGGAACATTCAGGGATTCCTGGAGCCGCCGTGTCTGTCTGAGTTTCAGCTCCACATGTGGGACCGCTGGGTACCTCTCTGGTTCTGAAGGTGGAACCACAAAGGTCTCTCGTGGCCTGGTGCTCCTCACCTCTGCTGATGGGTTTATGCTAACTCCTGAGCACCTGAACCACAACAGAGAGAGAGACCTGCAGCTTGTCTGCGGAGGAGTGGATCTATTCCTGAGCTGCCGACGCTGAGGAAATGCCAGCGGTGACATTATCGGAACAGGAAGCTGAGCTTTTTAACAGCTCTGTCATTGACAGGAAGATGACATTTTCCTTGGTGCGCCGGTGTCACTCCATCAGACCAGGAAGCGCGAGCTGAACACCGTCGGCGTCTGCTGTAATACTCTGACACCCGTCTTTTAAACGGCCACGTTCAGCTCCCAGCAATTAATCCTCTGCTGTCAATCAGTTTTCCAGAACCTGCTCACCTGCGTTTGTGGGACGGATGAAGAACCTGCAGTCTGATTTTGGGGTTTCTTGAGAAAAACGAGTTTAAAAACCCAAAATATAAGCTGAGGGAAGAAAGGGAAGAAGGATGGGAGTGTTGGCCAAGTGAAGGAAAACCTCAGCGCTTTAAAAAAAGAAGGTTTCTTGCGTCGCTGCATTGTTCTACACTGTAATCATCCCGGCTGGGAGGAAGTGGCTCCTCAGCTGTTTTCAGGCTTAGTCTGGTTTTTGAGGCTTCAACCCTGAAGGCCTTACAAGGGGGTGAACTCTCAAACCTGCTATTTCTTCTCCATATATAGTCAGACCACAAAGTCGGGGCAGACGGCCTGTCTGGCGCTGGCCTGGGTGTGGCTCGCCCCGCGAGCACATGGTGGGCAGGGGGGAGGCTGGCGTTTGCGGCGGCGCTGCTGCACTTTCTCTTCTTGCTTATTTTAAGACTACCTAAACATCCACTCGTGTGTCTTTCCCCCCACGGGCGCGTGAGGGTGCCTCTAGCGCCGATGCTGTGGAGCCACCCTGTTGAATATCAAACAGCCCTGCATCAGCGCCCCCCCCGCTGTTTATCGTTCTTTCAAGCGGCCCGTATCGATGTGCGTCGGCGCCCATCTGCTTAGACGCCTCTCCCGCATGTCGTTGGCCCTGTTCTGTGACAGTCTGGGCAAAGGTATTTAGGGGGAGACGTTTAAGTACGACGCTATATCAAAGAGACGCTAGCTCCCCGCTCGCTGCAAGTAGATCAGGAGTGACAGCCGCATTTGCAAGACGCCGCTGAAGAGAGCGAGGGAGCACATCCGTGGAGACACCGGGCTCTCCGGGGCAGATGAGATTCCTCTCAAAAGGGCCGCGCGCACGTGCACGCCGGCAAGCCTCCCTCTTATCTTCCCCAATGACAGGCGACTGGAGTGAAAAATAAAATCCACAAACGCAGTCAGCGTTGTGTCAGGTGTTCTATAGCGCACGACTAAGGGGGGGGGGGGGGGGGGGCGCACGGGGACACAGGTGACAAAGGGGTTAAAAAAAACCTCAGCGTGGGATGCAGGAACGGAATCGGAAGGTTTTCTCTCGGCGTTGTTATGCTCCACAATCCCAGACGTCTGAACTGGGTGGTTGTCTCAGCGCCTGATGGCGGAGACGGCGTTCCCAAACCAAAGAGAACGGCTCCATTTTCAACACGCCGCCGCTGATACGATTCCCTTCTGAGAACGCCGCACGGCTTCCGGAGAGAACGGTGACTTCAGGCGCTTTAGAAAGATAAATAAGGAATAGCGCTGAGCGGTTGGTTGTGCTAGCTGCGTGGTTAAAAGGAAACAGTGATATAGACTCTCGCTACAGGAGGGACGGATGGGATGGAATTGGCTATTTTCCCCTCACACTCTTGACACCTCCCGGCGTGCACGAGAGGCATTATGAATTCATAGGCTCCGGGGAACCAAATGAGCTTCCATCACCTGGAACTCACACGAGCCAGGAATCACTTATTCTCAATGTATTATTTTTGCAGGGACACTTCCTTGATAGGTTACCAATTTTATCTGCCCCCCCTTCACCTCCACCTATATTCTTCACCAGCAGAGCACCTTTTCCACGGCGCTGCGGTCACACACTTCATTCGCTCTTCCGGAGCCTCAATTTATTCCAAATCTTATGCTGTCGTTCCCCTAAGTAGGTCACGCAATCTGACTGTACCACAAGGACGTCGTAGCCCTCGTCTGCCTGAACAGCAGGATCGTACTGTGTGTGTGTGTGTGTGTGTGTGTGGGGGGGGGGGGCGTGGGTGACACGTGAAGCCGTCTAGGCGTCTGGGGACTTCGCTGACCCACTTCATGGGAGCCCACATCTGGATTCGTGAGTGCCATCTGAGACAGGATGGGTGACCTGGGAGCCTCCAGATAATTCCTGGGAGCCTCCAGACGTTCCGATGCATCGACGTTGTTGTTGCGGGAATCCTGTCAAAGGCAACCGCAGTAGCGCTAGTTAGCAGCTGCCGGTCAGGCCAGTGCCGGCCTACGCCCGAAGGCCAGAGCAGCGCGTTCGCCCGCCACAGCCCCTTCCTGTGGCAACAGTACCGGCGGCCGGATGCTGATCCCATAATCGCAGCCACAGAGGCCGTCTCATGTCGGTCTTTGTCCAGACCTGCGGCCGTCACGGGGCCCATCTGTCATTCCGCCGGACCCACGACCCATATTCCAGCCACACATTCTTCCGTTCTGCTGCTCATTCCTCCGTGGCTCCACACTTTTCCCCATACGCCGTCCCTCCATTCCGCCGTCCCTTCACACTCCAGTCACCCGATACCCCCGGTGGACGTTGTCCCTCTGGCTCCCTCGCTAGCTTCACACCGCGCCACAGAGCTTAGCTTGCACCGCAGGGACCCCCCCTCCCGGGTCACGCTGTCTGACACAGATGTTTTCTGTTGGTAGAGTCGTGTTTTCTCTTCAAACACGTCTAATCTCCCCCCTCTTTGCTGAATTTATTCAGCTGTTTCTCAGGTTCTCCCTCCGACTGCTGTTGGAAATCCGTCCCGAGCGGCTGCGAGCGCCACGTGGTCGGCGGAGACGCTCTTTTGTGATGTAAATCTTTGCATTATTCCGAGTCCCGGACGTGAGGGAGCGGCCGCCGCCGTAATCCCACCGCGGAAAACCGTCCGACTTTCTGCCGACGCTCGCAGTCGGTCTGTTAAACCTCCCAAATTACGTCGGCCCGGGTGGACAAAGCGCTGATAAATATCAATTTAGTAGATCAAGTAAAACCCAGTGGCTGTTTAAGATTCCCGGGACTCGATTAGATCCCCGTGTAGGGTAGTAGCACGAGAGCGGCATCGATGAAGCGCGTCGATAGCCGTCGCCGCCGTCCCACACACAACACGCCTCATTGACAGAACCCCCCCGTACGCACGGCCCGATACATCAGAACTCAAGATGCTGGGTATTAATTACTCCGGAGTGCTTATGGGACATTATGTCCCTAAATAAACACGTTTATTTATTTATGCGCTACTTGAATTAATTATTCAGTGTTTATTGTTAATGTGTTTGTTTTGTCTCGGCTGTATTTAGCTAATTATACTTCTCATCAACATTTCAATGGGCCCCTCTTTTACTTTTCAGGTTCAGGCCTTTCATAATAGATGTGATTAAGACTGGATGATGAATCTATTAATATCCTCATTTAAATTACCCGTGTCAAGCCAG
The DNA here is from genome assembly GCF_003711565.1 of Takifugu flavidus. NCBI lineage: Eukaryota > Metazoa > Chordata > Actinopteri > Tetraodontiformes > Tetraodontidae > Takifugu > Takifugu flavidus. The sequence continues at coordinate 27,723,271 of NC_079520.1, read as the reverse complement.
CCACATATATTCATCACCCTGATTCCTTTCTAATGAGGGGGACCGAAATTAAAACATTTTATAAGGCTAAAATTGGGACGGCGGCGTTTTCGTGCGCTCGTCTGTCAGCGGCGTAAACACAAAGTTTAAAACGGGACGGACACAAAGGCAAATTCAGAGAGAAGCGCGCTCTTTAATCACGGAAAGACTCGTAAAGGAACAAAATGAAATATCTGGGACACGTGGAGGAAAAGGTTTAGGAAAAAAGCTGTCAAGGGAAAGCGATTTAAGACTTCGTTAGGCACTTCAAAGAGATGCGTCTGATCCGCCAAGAGTGCTCGGAAACGCACTTTTTCGTCCATTTGGCTCATTTTCTAGGTGAAACAAGTGGCGGCGTTATTAGCTGAACTACAAACCGTCCCGTGGCGGCGGGGGAACAAGCCTCTTTTTTTATTTTTTTTAAATCCTCACAACAATCATGCATGAAACATCACAAACAAGCTCTGAACAAACGAACGGCGCCGCTCCAGATCACCCAGGCAGCCTTGTTGAGTGTTGTCATGGCGGCGAGGAACACACCGCTCGTGCTGCTCCCTCCGGAGATGTCCTGTAATGTAAGATGGCTGCCCCCCCCCTCACGGAGACATGTGTGTAAAGCTAAATCCAGCTGTCTGAAACAGAAGACAGTTTAAATATTGAATACAAACGTTAATATTTGCATCTTTGCCGTGTTGCTAACTGCAAACGCGACGGCCGGGGAGAAAAGAATAATGTCAACAATCATCTGTGATGATGCTTGTGGGAAACGACAGCCCGAAATAACGCCGTTGTTGGCCCGAATTAGCATCGGCGAGGTCCTTCACCTTAAAGGAGGCAACTTTGGGTTCCTGAAGCAGCTCGTTGGGGTGACTGGGAAAAAGAATGCGGGGAGGCTGGAGTAGCGTGCAATTAGATGCATAATTACCCACCCAGGATACATTAGCAGAGCGCTGACGTGCTAATCAGGCCAGACAGCTCTGAATATGTGTCTCTGTTTACCGTTTAATATGGAATTACAGCTATGAATATTAACGATTACATGTGAGGCGGCTAATGGTAGCACGGCCGTAGCAGGATGGCAGTCGGGGTTCCGGCCTGGTACGTTTGGCATCTCTGGCCGAGCTGCCGACAACACTTAAAAAGATCAGAGTCTTCAAAGAGCGAGAAGAAAGGCTTCTGTGGTTCCTTTCATCCTGGTTGAGAGGATAGAACACCACCTTGATGAGGGTTCCTGTTCCCACCAACAATGGGGGGGGGGGGCGTGTGTCTGAAATAAAGGTGAAAGATGAGCGACATGATCACAAACTGTCCAAACATTGTCCCCAAATCCAGTGAGAGACGCCCTGGAGGCCACCTGCTGGCAACCAAAGCAGCAGATGTTGCTTTGAAGTGGCCTGACCCTGGAATGCAGGTATGGTCAGAATCAGCCTTGGACCATGACCACACACACCCCCACCCCCCCAGTCTAAACACAACGAGGCCTCTGGGTGCTCCAGACCCGTCCCGTCAGAGCAGAGCGGGGACGTCGCTGTGGTCCAGCCCTGACCTTCTGACCTTCTGACCTTCTGAGCTTCTGAGCTGGGTGACGTTGGGATTGCGTAACCCGAGCGCTCCGTTTTCACGGTAACTCGGAATTACAATCAGACGACTCCCGACCTTCCGTAAAGACGGCGGATTGCTTTGAGTCCTCTGTCTCGACTTTTCATCATGCGCCAGCTAATCTTCCCTAATCCCGCCCAGCGATCCGTCTTTCTGCGGCGCCTCTCGCGGCCCCGCATTCTTCTCCCGTCACAGTCCGCAGCTGCCGTCCTCCGTCCTCGTCGCCCGCACCTGTTTTCCGTCTCCCCGTTTGTCATGACCTCATCTCCCGACTGCTGGGATCAGCGAGGGATCTCCTACGCCTCGTCTGATATATATATATATAATATATATATATATTATTTTATTTTTTTCCCCAGGTGTTTTACTCGTGATTTTAATTGACATGCTTGACACACACCCGGATGTGTGTGTGTGTGTGTGTGTGTGGTTGAGAGCGGTTAGCATCACGGACATTTGCATTGCACAGAACCATTCCAGGTAATTCAATTTATATGTAAAACACTGCTGGCGCTGCGGCGGGAGGCCGGCGAGAGCGCGGCGAGCCCACGCTGTCTGAGGCGCCGCCGCCATCACGGCTGCTGATTACACGGTGGCGGTTCTGTTTGGACGTGAGCAACTTTATTTCGGAGCCATCAGGAAGAAGCTCAATCTCCCAAATGAATTTAGCAGAGGCTGGAATTATGGGAATGAGCTCAGGATTACCCCCCCCCCCCCCCCCAATATTCTATATTCTATAATGTCTCCTCAATCTCCTTAGGCTGCTGATTACTGGTAATGCCCGGCCCCGGGTTCCACTGGGCCCACTGATGTGAGTCTGAGGTAATCCTTAAAACCGTCCGGGTCTGTCCCTGAGCCCCCCCCCCCCCTCCCCAGAGAACAAAGAGTCTAATTTTCTTGATTGACTGGGTTGGACCCGCTGTGGCGTTTAGGTGCAGGCTCACACGCGTGGCCTCGTATCATCGCGCCGGTCCCTCACGCCGTCACGTGACCACTGTAACGTCCCTGAGTGACGGCCGACCAGACTTGGACTGACTGGCTGATTGGGATTTGCCGAGTTAGCGAGTCCACCAGAGGCGGAGCCTCTTATCGGCGTTTATTTTGGCTCCTTTGATTCTGTGTATTTATTGTTTTAGATTCAACCCTTTTGTGCCGCAGACGTCTTCTTCCTCTTTGCTCCGCATGAATAATTCAGGGCGTTTTGCATAATCTGGGAGGAAGCGGCTTTGTTGGGCGGCGAGTCCCGGCGGCTTGTTTGGGGAAATCGACTGGCGGCTGATTTCCCGCGTTGGACCGTAAGTGATGGCGAGTTTACGGACCGGCGAGGAGGCGACGGAGCTCCCCACCTGTTTCCCCCTCCTTCAAAAACAAACATTTGAGGGCACAGATCCGTGTAGCCGTGTAATAAAACCCCCTCCTCCGGCGGCGCTGCCTATCAACCCAACCTCCCCCCCCCCAGTATTCCCCCGGTGGGGCTGTGTGCGAGGGACTAAGTGTCTTTAAGTCCTGTACGGCGAGCCGCTACGAGGCGTCGATTCCGCCCGCCGTTTGGCTAAGGAGGCGTGAAGCCGATCCCGCGCGCTAACTGGAATATTGACACTTTGAGTAGTTTAATACAATCGGAAAATGAATTCACGTGGGGGTTGCGTGAGCGGCTCTGATCGCCGCCGCGCTCACAGACGATGATTAGACAGTTTATGTGTAATTTGAGTCCCGGTTTTAATCTGGAGCCTGGGAGCCGACGACCGTTTCATGTCCTTTGAAGCCGGGCGCCGCACCTTCTTCAAATGCTCCTTTTCCTTGTCTGTGCAGTTTGATTTCAAAAGCATTTATCTTCGCAGACTTAAATATTTCATTTGGAACCACCGGGGAGAGAAAAGGAAACCAATACGATGTACGGCCGGGCTCAGCCTTCCCTCAAGGCCGCCGCCGCCGCCGCCGTCTAAACGGTGCTCGACAAACATTCCGAAAGATTTCCTGCCTTCACATGCGAGTCTGGCTGATGGGTCGATGATTCTCGAGCCAATAAAGGGCCCGATCCACCACCGGCAGAGAGCCCAGACTCAAGGCTCCTCTCTGATTCTTTGTCGATCCGTGTGACAGTTTCCCTCCCCCCGATAACAAGTCCTATCTGGAATATCGCAGCTCCTTCCCCGCTGATGAGCCACCGAGCGCTTCCTGTCGCAGGTTGTTGTTACAGCACATTGACTCGCGAGAGACGCGGCGTGAAGCTCGGTGCGTTTCTGTCAACACGGGCGCGTAGACGCGTAGCTGCCAGATGCTTTGCAAACGCCACTTCATCCTGGATTCCTTCCCTAAAGGTGTCACTCTTCATCTGCCGCTGACAGTCACAGGAAGAGCGGGAAAATGTCGGCTGAAAAGGCCCGACACAGTCTCTAATTCCTCTTTTTTCCGAGGCAGCGCACGCCACCGTGGCCCCCAGCAGACGCACGGCAGAGAGAGAAGGAGTGAAGTTAGAGGAAGGGTTGAACATCTGGAGCCTCCTGCTGCCTCTCAATGAACACAGACAATATTTATTCGGTTGGAATGGAATAAAGAAGAATTAAAATTGGAATCTGTTCTCAGAAAACGAAGCTACCTGGAGGCTAAAGCCGGGACCCAGAGGGGGATTTAATAAATAAAGAGAAGAAACAAGACAGATGAAAGGGAGAAACGTCGGGAAAGAGGGTGAAATCCACAACAACTGCAGCATCATTAGGATCAATCCTCCAGACTTTCCTGCCCCCCCCCCCCCACAGCTGTTCCTGCATCTTACTCCTTCCACAGCCGTGACCTCCACATCCCTCTCTCCCTACCAGCAGGCTCTTTTGCCTGTGAGATCTTCCATCTGGGAACGTGATATTTCCAAGTGTATCTTATGGGATGTTCTTCAGATGGTGGTGGAACCAGCTCAGAAACCTAAGGAGACTGACCATATTTCACATTTAATCGGGCAGCTGGACGGGCAGCAGCAGTGCTGGATATATGCTGCCTGGCTGAAAGTGGCTGGGAAGGACCCTTTGTTTCTTTCCAATATGGAACGTCATCGCAGCCTCATCCATATTCAGAGCGGCGTGTTCCCTCACGGCGAGCGGGCTGCGAGGCGGCGGGTGTCCCGATGGCAGAGGTCAGCAGTGTAGGGGGGGCTTTGCTCCACCCAGGTGGTTCTGCTTTACCCACGGCACAAGCCCCGCCCCTTTACCGGTCCACCTGTTGAGCCAGGCGGCGGCTCGATATCGGAGCCCCGTGGCCGCGGGGCCGAGGGGAGCGCCGGGACAGTAAAAGCCCCGCTTGACTGGTGGCTGGTGTCATTCCGGTGACATGCAGACGCCGTGCGGCTCATTGTGCACGTGCACTCAGCCCTGGTAACCTTTTCCTCGCTCTACCCGGCCGCTCTGTTTGACGTTCCAAAGCAATACTTGAAGCAATAATTGGAACAACGCTCGTGTGGAGGAGACATCTCCTCTCCCCTCTTTGTTCTCATCAGCAGAGAAGTGATTTACTTATCTGCTGCCTCAATTAGCTTCACTTGCCTTTTATGAGTTGTGTTTCCAGTTTCCAGTCCCCCCCCCCCTCCCCCGTTCCTGCCGCGGAACGCTTGCCGAGGGCTGCCAAAGCCTCGCCACGTTAGGAGGAGAACGTCTCCTCCCTCCTGGCTGTCATGCTGGTGGCGTCTTTTAAGTAAAGGAAATGAGGAAGGAGGGATAAAATAAGACGGCGGTCCGAGCTGCCTCAATTACCGGAATGGTCCTTTGACCACCTCATCCAGCCGAGAGCAGCTCAAACCCGTCCAGATATCACTGTTTCCCTCTTGGAGGGGTTGATAGAGTGAACTGGTCAAGCTAATGATGATATATTCCACTTTAACGCCAGGCGGTGGGAATTCTTTAGAGTACTCAGTGAGATTCCCCGGCGCCATTTCTCTCGCCGGCGCTAACGATATCTGCAAAGGCATACGTCTCCGTCCGCTGTCAGCCCAACAATTACGGAGTTTCATATATAAAGTAGGAAATGAGGCATCTTCAAACCGCACGCCACGGCGGCGGCGGCGGCGTGAAATCCGTTATCCTCATTTTCTGTTGGGTCCGCCGTGCTGCTGGCAACTCCCCACATCGCTAACAGCAAGATGGAATTGTGGCTTTATCGAATTCGGTTTCTCGAGTAGCAGCTGTTGCAATAAAGTCGGTGAGGCGGTTTAAACCCGTTGCCTGACCCCCAGGGAACGAAGAAACCTTCAGCAGGACCCGGGGGGGGGCGCTGGAGATAGGTCCGAAGAGGAGAGGAACGGACACATACGGCAGTGCTAAGGCAATAGACCTGGTTTGTTACCGTGGAGATGGGGGGGGGCAGTGGGGCCAGAGGTCAGGGCGCCACTATAGACCCACTGTCACCAGAACCACCTGTGTTTGCTCTTCGCCCACGGTGATGAAGTGGACGTGGCGCCATCAAAGGCAAGAGAAGAAGCTTTTGTGACTGGGAAAAGGCTCCGTACATCCCAAGGCTCTAACCTTCCCGGTGCGGAGGAGATGCATCTTTATTGCTGCTAAAACGGGTCGTCCTGTTCAAGGTTCTGAAGACTCAGAACCGGAGCCCAGAAGCAGAGGCAGCTCACACCGTGTCCCCGATGAGCTCTTAAACTACGACCTCTGGGTTTCTGCGGGAAATATCTGCTGCGTCAGGGCTTTTATGGGAAGCGGAGCGCCGAGCGGGCGGGTTGACCGGCCATCAGGAGCCCACGCACTTTTCTCACAGGCACGTCTGGAACATTATAATGGTCTTAAAGGTCTCTGCGGCGTGTGCGTGACATTAGTCCGTGTTCAGAAAATTCTCCTTTTTTTCTCCTCTGTAGCGGAACCGACCCCCCACCCCCCCTTAATTGCCTCCACCTCACATCTCATTTGTGTTTCTACCATAAAGGAACGCTGTAACTTCACCACCAGGGATCCATAACCGTTTTCCAGCCTATATGCTTTTATTGCCGCAGTTAGAACCTTCATAAATATAGAGCAGAGCGTTAGGGAAAAGATAACCGCTGAAGAATCACAGCAAGACTCCCGCTGCCCGTAATGGCCGAGGCAGAGGGGCGGGGCTACGCAACAATGGGAGACGGTTGGCTGGACGGCGTTCCCAGGAGGAAAAACTCCAGAGAAGCCGAACAAGTAGAGTTACTGTATGTTGGCCGGTTGCCCTCTTGCACCTGCTGCCGGGCTCTCTGGACCCGCATTGATCATCACCTCCAGGTTGCTCACCATCCCGTCTGAGGTAGCTCCGCAGAAGTCTCCAGGTCAACGCTAGGCTAACACAGGCTTCCTGTCCCCATAGAAACAGACTCGTCGCGTCAAAAAGGACGTTAACCGCCATCTTGGTGCGACCACTCGGCTCAACTGAGCAGCGGACCTGAGATGTTGGCTCAGTCCAGGCCCGTTTCTGGGCTCCAGTGCTCTCAGAAACACTGTACAAAACATACTTGTTTGGACAGATTGGATTAGCAGACCAGAGGAATATCGATCCCCTCGGCCGGGGATTCAGCTCTGGTCGTTGCTGATCTGAGTAATAGCTTCCAACTCCCACAATTAAGCGACTGGATTGTTGACTGGAGGTGAGAACGAATCAATCAGTAGAAGATGTAAGTTTTGTTGCTCCCACTTAATCCATTTAGGCTTCAGTCAACATCGTCTATCGAGCATTCCGTTCCTTGTTGTTGTTGTTGTTGCTGCTTTGGCTGTTTTTTTAGCCGCTTACCTGGTTACGAGTACAGCTTCACTCCACTTATCTTCACTTGGCCAGACACCGCAGAGAGACAAAGAGATGGATTTTATCAGGATTCAATGAAATGAATCTATTAAACGAACGAGAGGCGCCGGGATGAGAGGGAGCTTTGCACCTCGCTGCCGTTAAGGTGCCACTACAAAATCAACACGTCCTTTTTTCCTCTCTGTTAATTCAGTCGGTGGCAGGCATGAACATTGGTGTTAGCCCCAAGTGTCAGACCATCGCTAATCAGCTGGAGCTATTTTTGCCTCCTCGTTCACTGTCCCGACACATCTGCCCCCACCCGTGTTGTCCTCAGATTTACCCATCTCTGCACCTCTTCCTTCGCCTTTCTCTCTCCCCCTTTGCTCGGTGGCTAATGCTAATTAAAGACAAGAAACGCCATCTTTTATTAATGAGGCCGTTAATGAAACAGGGGCGGCTTTTGTCAGGGACAAAAGTTTCCACCAATTAATTCTCGGTAATTAAAGTTAAAGGAAACTGTCCCAAAAGAGTGTTTAGCTCAGATTTCCCCAAAGGGACTTCCGAGCGATATTCCTGTGGGGGTTTCTGCCTCCAGACTAGTCTTTGAAATGAAACCGCTCACAGGGACTCAGAACATTGAGTAGCCCATCAACCCAATGTGCACGTTTTAGATCTGTGGGGGGAAGGAGGCAGGGTAACCTGTCACACCTTTCCCGCGTGTCCCGATGCCCTTCGTGCCCCTGTGATGGTGCATAAACTGCGACTGGATCTCGCCACAAAAGGGGCCTTTATAGCCGAGTTCAGCCTGACCCTTTGGACCGAGGTTGAGTGGCTACTGTAGAAGCAGCCTGTGAAGTGTTCAGAACCTCCAGATCTACACGGCTGGTTCCCGAGGGAGGGAGGGAGGCTCCTCTCCCTCCCGATCCTGACATTTTGGGTTTCGCAGGCTCTATTTTTCAGGCTCGCGTCCTGACCGCCGGCCGTTCAGGTGGAAATTCAACCCGCTTTTGTTTTCATCACACCTGGAAAAACCGAGAGAAAAGAACCGCGGGCAGCTTCCCGGTCGCCCATACAAATTTACAAGTTGTTAGGAGCGCGCTGGAACACGGAGATCCGCCGCTGATGCTCCAATTAACGAGAGAGCGAGTGCGAGTTGAAGCCGTCCGTGTCTCCCTGGAGCGTTGCTCTATTGACAGAACTGCTTTGTGGCAATTTGCAACACTGGGTCCTTTTTATTTTGGTCAAAGGTTTGAGCATTTATATGTGCCAGTGTGTGAGGGACAGGCTATTAAAGTGAGTGCACACTTCACACCGGCCAGATAGACCCCGCCCCCATCCTCAGTGTTGGGAGGGAGGCTACTGAGCTAGAGAAAAGGGTCAGACGCTTAAATTAACTTAATCAAAGGCTAAACAAGGTAACTAAGCTAGCGTGACTGTGGGAAGCCGAGCTGCCGCTGTGTCTGTTTTTGTTCTCCTCGCCGCCGCCGTGGAAGACGTGGCGGTTTTACAAAGCCCTGCAGAAAAGAGCAAAAACCCGAAGAGGAATCAGGACCTCAGTCAGGCTGTCAGCCTTTCATTCTGCGTTGCACTCCACTCAAAATGGCTGAAATTGCCTTTCACTCCGTCCTTTTCCTTCGCTTTCAAATATCACGTCAACGTCGCTGACAGGAAGCGTCCGCGGTGCTTTTCCACGTTCTCGTTGCCCTCCTTAGGGGGACAGACTCCTCCTGATGGTGGATGCCTAGACCTCCATCTGAAATGATGGACGGCAACTTCGTCACCGAGGCAACGGTGGCGATAGTTAGCTTTAGCATCCCGTTGCACGAGCCTGGCGGCGTGGTTATCATGTCAGTAAGGGTGCGATGTCTTTGGTCCTGTGAGGCTCTGCACACTGTGATGTTCTCCATCCGGCTCTTTATCCAGTCCTGGTCGGGGATTATAGGGCAGACTAATGAATGTCACCGCGACGGAACGACCGGCGCTGCCGTTAGCCTGCAGCTCTCACCTTGCTAATGATTGAATATCTTATTCTCGCCCTCTCTTTCCCACCCCACCTCTCTCAAAACTCATTACCATCCCCAGATGAGGGGAACAAATGGGAACCGCTATCCCAGCTTCTCTCCAGCCTGACGGGTGGATGGATCGGCGCGTCTTTGATTGTTTTTCTGCGCGGGCACGCCGCCGCTGCCGAGGTGCAGAGTAATGGCGCTTGTGCGGTTCTGACAAGGTGGACCGAGCCGCTTCATCGTGCGTCGGGTCGGTCGGGGCGGAGGCTGGAATGTGATTTCCCGACTGAAGCCATGCTGGAAATGTGATGGCGGCGGACCGTTGGGCACATCCTGATTGTGTGGGGGCGAAGGAAGGGAAGGAAAGAGGGAAAGGAGGTGGCGGCACCCCCTGTGCCACTTTTTTACCCACCACAATATAGAGAAGGAGGCCTAAAATGTGTGTGTGTACACTTTCTGTTGTTTTGTCGTTCCCTTCATGTCTTTCCTGCACCGCTTCGCCCCCCGAGGGGAGTTTTGATTCGCTGGTATCTGATTTGGCGCCCTCCTCCACCACCTCATAACCTCGTAGCCCTGAAGGAGACAGAAACGTTACAGCTTTTCTTGTCAGTCCATCATTGGCTCTTTGCTTCGGGGTCCTGCTCCGACGGCCGTCCGTCCATCACCGTGCCCGGATGAATGTCCAGAGATGCTTTTTTTCCATCCCCGCAGGCTGGACGACCTTCCTGATGGGATGGCAGACAGCTACCGCACGCGCTCGCTCCTCCCGAGCTCTGTCATCACGCTGCAACAGTTGGTCCAGACAGAGCGAGAGGCAGCGGGGTCATTTTCTGCTCCGATTGCTTGATATCACTTGGCCGTAATCTGATATGATGGAGCCTGTCGTCCGATCTGGTATCAGTGTTGCTTTTGTCCTTGTCTCCGGAATAATAGACATTTGATTTGCTATCTCTGGGAAAAACGCAGCCCGGACATAATCGAGTTAATGCTTCAATCGGATTTTGTGTTGTAGAATATGGCACGACAGCAGCGTCCCGGCGTGTGTGTGTGTGTGTGTGTGTGTGGTGTGTGTGTGTGTGTGTGTGTGTGTGTGTGTGTGTGTGTGTGTGTGAGAGAGAGCACAGAGGATGAAGAGAGAGTTTTGCGGGTGGCACAAAAATAGCAGAAGAGTTAGATAAGACAATTACACAGTGCAGAAATAACATGACTTGGTTGGGGGGGGGGGGGGGGGGGGGGGGGGGGGGGGGGTGTAACACACACATAGAAAACACACTCTCAAAGTGGCTCAATTTTCACATTTATGGACAGATTGTGACAAACGCGCACAGTTTGAGCGTCGAGATTTTATGTCTGAACGACGGATCCTCGTGCACGTTTCCCGACTCCGTGGAGCCGATTCCTCCGCCCAATCGTGGTTAATGCCGCGGTGCTGAAGCCTTTTAACATCTGTCGGGGGGAGGAGAGGAAAATCAAATATTTCTGGAGGAATAAAGGCAGCAAAAAGGGACAAAAAGGCCTAAACCTGACCTGACTGGCTTCAGACGGCTCCAGACGCACCTCTGCGACGCCAGCCTGTGATGTGGTGGATGCTTGATTGGCCTCTGCCTGCTTTTCCCCGGAAGCTTTCATCCACGTAGGGGGCCAAGTGCGAGGGCGGTATGGATGCACGGAACAAACGGGCGAGCAGCCACACACAACGTCTTTGTGAGGATCCACGAAACATTTTATCTTAGCTGTCGGACTTCTTCCTAATGGCTGCGAAACGTCTGAGCTGTGTTGAGTTGCGTCTGTTGGCGTTTGTAGCTTCCGAACGTGCCGCGCGGCTCTTTTGTCCCGACCGTTTCAGCGCTCCACGCTCACATACTGCAGCTCCCCACGTGACCTCTGACCCCTGCGCATCTGCCCCGGCCGCCTCTTTCATCGCAGCTCACACACACTGTGAAAGCAACGCCGAGTGCTGACAGAGGAACCATCGTTGTGGGCGGCTCCGCCCCCACGATGCAGCAGCCGGCGCGTCCCCGCCTTGCTAACGACAGCACGTTCAAAGCCCCCCCGGGTGGCGGGCTCCAAAGAGCTGGTTCCAGGTGACATCCAGCTATGAGCTGAAGGAACGATTCCCCGTATGACAGGAAGGAGCGAAACTGTGATGCCGCCTTCGTCGGGACGCCGTCTCTTTCTGACTGATGTTCGTCTGTCTTCCCTACAAACACACCCGTGTTTGGACTTCCTGTCTGTGGTGGCGCCGTCAGGTTCCTGATGTGTTACACTTAAATCGTGGAAATTTAGAGAATTTTGATAAAGAACAATCAAACGTCATCGGCGTAGAGGTTGAGCCAGAACGTATCCCAGAGCATTCCCGCTACAATTGGGCGCCTAGCATAAATCCAACGTAGCATTTATTGTTTGTGACGTGACTTCCAACAGCACGCGGCGTTCCAATGACGGTTAAAGTGTCCGGCGCACGTTTAGGTCCTCGCGTAGGAAAACTCTCGGTCGCGTTTGAGGATTTGCTCCTTAAATATTTACGCGGGAGCTAATCTTAACGTAGCCTGTTTCGTGATTTCAGGTGGACGAAAATGAAAATGTAAGAGGGATACAAGAGAGAGAGAGAGAGAGAAGAGAGAGAGAGAGACATGAATTAAACATGAATGCCAACCAGGCCGAGAGTTTCGCTCTGTTTGTAACTGTCAATATTTAATGAGGCGGAAGACAAGTCACTCAGCACACAACCATATGGTAAACGCTGCTTTTGGAGTTCCTCGGGAGCCGTGCGACAGGAACACTCCAGACACTTAACTCCCAGACACGCATGTCGCCAGGCTCGCATACATACGTGCCTTCCTATGCGGCCTGCTGCCTACAGGGGGCGCCACCATCTGAGTCCCAGTCCAAGGAAATGAGGCAAAAACCACCAACGAGGGAGAGGGGGGACCTGACGAGGTCAGGGGTCAAATCATCGGCGAAACAAGCCCAGCGAGGACGGATAATTGCTGAAATCGCCGCTATTTATGGCAAACAAATTATTTCTGTGACTGCGGCGGAATTAGCGCAGCATCATGAAGGCGGGGAGTTGATTGACAGGGGAGTGGCGGCTGGAACGAAGGGAGGACGGAGGAAAAGGGTCGTGTAGCGGGCGGCCGGTGGGCAGATTAGTGCTCGGTACTCCCAATAGTTCCCTTTGTGTGTCTCTTGTGTGCGTCTCTTGTGTGCGTCTCTTGTGTGTGTCTTTGTGTGCGTCTCTTGTGTGTGTCTTTGTGTGCGTCTCTTGTGTGTGTCTCTTGTGTGGGTCTCTGTGTGCGTCTCTTGTGTGGTCTCTTGTGTGCGTCTCTTGTGTGTCTCTAGTGTGGGTCTCTGTGTGCGTCTCTTGTGTGCGTCTCTTGTGTGGTCTCTTGTGTGGGTCTCTTGTGTGGTCTCTTGTGTGCGTCTCTTGTGTGCGTCTCTTGTGTGCGTCTCTTGTGTGTGTCTCTTGTGTGCGTCTCCCTCACGACCTTCATTAACGTGGCAGAAGAGCAGAATCACAGCTGAGCGAAACGTGACAATAAGGCAGAGGAATAAAAAAAAGGGAGAGCAGAGAGGAGGGGAATAAAGGCAGGAATGAGAAGAATTAAATTGAAAAGACTCGTGTGGAAGCCAGTCAAAGAGAGCAGAGCAGAACAGAGGGGATGGGGGGGAGGGAGAGAGGGATGGAGGGAGGGATGGGAGGAGGGAGGGAGGGACGGAGGAGGGATGGATGAGTGGAGGAGGGAGGGAGGAGGATGAGAGGGGGAGGGAGAGAGGGAGACGAGTGGAGGAGGGAGGGAGGAGGGAGGGAGGGAAGGATGAGTGGAGGAGGGAGGAGGGAGGAGGGAGGGAGAGAAGGATGAGTGGAGGGAGACGAGTGGAGGAGGGAGGAAGGAGGGAGAGAGGGATGGAGGGAAGGATGAGGGAGGAGGGAGGGAGGGAGGGAGGAGGGAGGAGGGAGGAGGAGGATGAGAGAGGAGGGGAGGGAGGGAGGGAGGAGGAGGGAGGAGAGGGAGGGAGGAGGAGGATGAGAGAGGAGGGGAGGGAGGGAGGGAGAGAGGGAGGGAGGAAGGAGGAGTGGAGGGAGAAGAGGGGAGGAGGGAGGAGTGGAGGAGGGAGGAGGGGAGGAGGGAGGGAGAGAGGGAGGAGGGAGGGAGGGAGGAGGGAGGGAGGGAAGGATGAGTGGAGGAGGGGGGAGGGAGGAAGGAGGGAGAGAGGGAAGGATGAGTGGAGGAGGGAGGAAGGAGGGGGAGGAAGGGAGGAAGGAGGGAGAGAGGGATGGAGGAAGGATGAGTGGAGGAGGGAGGGAGGAGGATGAGAGAGGGAGGGAGAGAGGGATGGAGGGAAGGATGAGTGGAGGAGGGAGGGAGGAGGATGAGAGAGGGAGGGAGAGAAGGATGAGTGGAAGAGGGAGGAAGGGAGGAGGATGAGAGAGGGAGGGAGAGAAGGATGAGTGGAAGAGGGAGGGAGGGAGGAGAATGAGAGAGGGAGGGAGAGAAGGATGAGTGGAAGAGGGAGGGAGGAGGAGGATGAGAGATGACAATGGAACGAAACAACAGGGGGACGAGTGGAGGGAGGGATGAAACAAATCATTTGGATTGAAATGACCTGAATTGGGCTGAATTAAACCGAAGAGAGGACAGGAAGGAGGGGGGAGTGGAGGGGGGGGGGGGGGAGTCGAGGGGGGGGGGGACGCGTTCAGAATGGTGATCAGCTGCTCTCGCCTCTTTTACCTCGCCGCTCAGACAGGCGCCGCCGCTCACACTGAGGCCGCCTTGTTTACCGAGAGGCGACCAAACCCTCCAATCAATCATGCATGAGGCAGCGCACACACACACACACACACACACACACACACACACACACACACACACACTCACACACTCACACTCACACACACACACACACACACGCTCACACACACACACACACACACACACTCACACTCACACACACACCCGCGCAGACGCCCCCTCCGTGCAAACACAAGCCACTCTGCAGACTCGCCGCTGGGATGGGATAACACACACACGTGCACACACGTGCACACACGTGCACACACCTCCCTCTACGCCTTGGGAGTCACATTATTTACTCACTGTACCTGCATTGAGAGGCTCTACGGGGGCCCCTGGTGTGTAGGTGGTGCCTAAAAACCCAACACTCCACCTCCCCCCTTGAGCCATGTGTAAGGACACACACACACACACGCACACACACACACACACACACACACACACACACACACACACACACGAAGGAGACACGAGTTGCATCAAAGCAAATCCGATATTTCGCCCGGTTCATATTGGTCTGATGTGATCCAAGTTTTTGTTTTTAATTCTACTGGCCTTGAGCTAGCGTTAGCGTTAGCGTTAGCCGTAGCCCAAATTTTCTTAATATTTCTGTGTGTTTGGCCGCCCCCCCCCACCCCCACCCCAGTAAAAGTGACCGTTGGTGCAACATAAACCGAGCTTTCATCCCAGGAAACACGCGGTTGAGCATTCCCACCGTGTGGTGGTGGGGGGGGGGGGGGGGCGCTCGAGTGTGTGACATTTACTGCAAACACACACACAAACACCACACACACATATAATGCATGGAAGCATTTTTTCATTAACCGCTCTGGAGTTAAGAGCCGTGTGTGCTGCAGTCACCCCCCCCCCCACCATCCCCCCCCTCCCCCACCATTCCCCCCCCCCAAAAGTTGTGCATTGCTTCGCTGTAAAACATTCTCGGATTCGGTGACGACTCAAACGAGCGTCGGCTCTGTAAACTGTCCGGCGCGTTCAAATTCCGACCGTCGGGAACGTTTTGCTCGTGGGGAAGCGACGGGTTTACTTCCCGGTTTCTTCCCGGATGAGTCGGCCGCGCCTCTTCAAACTGGTCGAGTTCAGCTCGACTCCAGCGAGACGGCCTGACGACATCCCATCCTCCAGGAAGAAACCGGACCGGCCTTGTTCTGAAGACCGGGACAGGAACGCCGCCGCTCGCCCTCCCTTCCCGACAGCGTGAGGAGCGGAGGGAGCGTCGGAATCCTCTGGCGGGTTCTGAGGGGTGTCACGAACGTGAAGGTTACACTTCACCGCCATCAACGCGGGGGCTAATTAAGGGCGCCCTCACGTGTTGATGAGCGTGATGGCGAAGACCCACGTGGGTGTGAGAGTTCTAATTAGGCAAATATAGCAGGTGGCTAGTAGCGGCTAGCAGCTAGTAGCAGCTCGTGGGTGGTTGTGTTCCTAAATAAACCCACAACAGACGCTTTTCCAAACACAAAACACACCTCCCGTCTTGAGACTGACACCGCCACGCCGCGTTTTTACCAAATACCCCGCGGCGGGGGGGGCAGCGCATGGCGAGGCGGGACTCTCGGGTTCTTGGATTTCCGTTTATTTTCTCCGATTCTCCTCAGAGTTCGAGTGCAAACATTTGTTTTTTGATGTAATGTCGGACAACGGCGGCGGTAAATGTAAAGGTCAAAGTTTTTATGCTAGCATAAAACCGATGCTGGCGATGATTTTGCTAAATGCTAAATTCCAAAGCTAGCTTTAATAGACCTCTCCTGGATGAGAAACACTTGTGCAAACATGTAAAGAGGAAATAGGAACCTCCACGCTTCCTAGCATGAGCATTAGCTGAACCAGTAGCATTAGCGTTAGCCTCGCTCCCCTCATCAGTAGCACGTCGGGGTCGTCTGTGTCTCCACCTCTTGTGTTTCCATCCTCACAGTTTCTGCTGATTTATGATGAAATTGCTTCTCCAACACGGGGAGAGAAACAGTCAAAGAGATTATATTTAAATGAAAGTCGGTTTTCCAAAGCTCATTATCCCCGCTCCGAGCTTTCCTCCCCTCTTAAAGCAATTTCATCAGCCGCTAGCTCGACTCCGGCTGGTCCGGAGTTTAATACCGGGACTGTCAGATTTAACCCGCGTGCTAGCGGTCCGCGGCCCGACCGGGCCCTCCTCCCAGATAAGGAGCCGTTTAGGACTTGTAATTTCCGGAGGCTTTTCCTTTTCTTTCAAATTCCTCCCAGTGACTCCGCAGCCACTTCTCACACTCGGCGTCACGAGCGGCCGGACGGGCTGGAGGTGGCTTATGTAACAGTCCATTAGGTTTGCCCCCCGCCCCCCCCGCCTGAGAGGCTACAGCCGACACCTCCGGATAAGGAATGTGAGGACGAGACGGGGCCCTTACATCTTTTATGGAACATTAGCCGGAGCGAAGAGACGCCTTAATTTGAATTGATTTGGCGTACAGTGATGCTGAGGCGCGCACGCGCACACACACACACACACACACACGCATATACACACACACACACACATACACACATACTGACTCTGCTAGCCTCCTCTGCCTGCGTAGCCGTAGCAGAAGTCTTTGCTCACGTGCACGTGCGTTCCGGCGGTCGTGCACGTGTAATTGTTGTCATTGGCTAATTGGAACCTGTGTGTGGAGCTCTTCCCTGAGTCGCTACGGAAACGTCCCTTTCTCTTTGGTCTTTTTCCTTGCGTGAGTATTTTGGGCTGCTTTGCTCTGTCGGGTCTCTTTAATTAGCGGCTCTGGTTCTGGTTCTGGTTCTGGTTCTGGTTCTGGTTCTGGTTCACGACCGCCTGGTTCTGGCGGCTCTGGTTCTGGCGGCTCTGGTTCTGGTTGGACCCAACTTTTCCTATTTTCTCCCTATCTCTCTCCTCTCCCCCCCTCTCCCCTCTCCCCCCCCCCCAGCCATTTCTCTACCCCGTCTGGTGGAACTTTCTCTCCTCTTCAGTTTCTAATGTTCCTTCTGAGTCTCTGGACGCTCCGAGGATGGCGCCCGGTCCTGATGGTTCCTGGTTGTGATGGAAGCCGCGTGGCAGCGGCGGCGCTGTTGGAGGTGGTTGTTTATCGACAGTGGAGGCGGAGCTCTTGGAAGCGTCCCACGAATGCCCTCATGGGGCGCGATTGTCCCGCATCAGGTGGACGGTGTCCAGGAGGGATCAATGCCGATGCACCAGGAACCGGCGGGATCCGCAGGCGTCAGCGGTTTTCAGGTCTTTGCCGGTGCACAAAGTTACTTCCAGGAGTTCCGCGAAGTTTGAAACAAAAGAAACGGCGCCGAACGGAGGCGATAATTACAGATAATAACGACCCATGAGGGAACTAATCAACGGAGAAATGTCAAAGAAGCCGCACAATATTAAATATCGCCGACGGTGTAATCAGACAGAAAGGCCAACGTAATTAAGGCCCGGAGACCGCGGAGCTGATCGGGATTTATTTTTCAAGTAGGGACGTGTAAACATGGTCCCCAGGACGGAGATAAGGACACAAAGATCCATTTCACCCAACAGGCAGGCGAGATAAGGACAAAAATGAGCTGTAAATCTGAAGTAGCGATGCTAATTGGTGAGGCTCATGCTAGCCAAACGTCCCAGGACGCAGGTCCAGAGTGGCGTCCTCACTCCTGCTACAGAACTGGGGTGGTGACCAAATAAGGCGCTCCTGCCAGAAACAGGAAGTGGACGTTGACCAGGTTCTCGAGACTCCGACGGGATTTAAAAGCCTGTTTTTCCCTCCTCCACACCTGGGGTTGGACGGGTGACGCGTCCTTGAGCGTTTGCTAACAGAACCCGAGGACGGCGAGCGGCGAGGACGCGTCCATGGAGACGCCCGTCCTCCTGAGTGTCTCCAGAGGGTCTGGCTGGAGCCCTTCTCTGAGCAGATGGCGTCTCTGAAGGAGACGTCCAACGTCACTTCCTGTCCACTCGTCCAGCTTTTGGGTTGGACGTGGAATTAAGGAGCCCGGACTTTGGTGGTGGATCCAGGTGGAGGTCCTGATTAAACCTGCTCGTGTTCCACCTGTGTTGCGTCAGGTGATCGTTCAGTTTTACAGCCTTCAGACGCCACTTTAGAGCCGCAGAGTGAATAATTGACGATCTAATTACGGCGTTCCGCTCGGAGACTTTGGAGCGCCGCGTTCCACAGGGAGCGTCCAGGTGAACGGGGACAGAGACAGGTGGACCAGCAGAAGCTAACGGAGGCGGGAGGGAGGGAGAATTTAACGATGTAACATCGAGACATTCAATCAGCTTCGGTCTTTGGACGCTTCCCTCATGGAAGGTGGGAACGTTTTTGGAGGGACGAGCTGCCGCTGTCGCCTCCCAGACAGGAAGTTGTCAACATCGCAGGTTTCGGTTGGTCAGAAAGGGCCTTCGGAACGTTTCCGGAGCCCCCGGCTGTCAACACTCCTCTCCTCCCGTCCTGTCTTCTCACTCCGAAGCCGTTCGGCTTGACATTTTTCCCCGGCATCTCCAAATTCCCAAGTGTTGCTCGGCCCTTCCGTCCCCTCTCCGCCCCCCTCCCCCGGCGGAGTGTTCCCGGGATCACCGCTCTTCCCTTCCCTGTCTCCTTCCCTCCCTTCCTCCACTAATGGGTTTTTAATGAAAGCAGAAGTTTGGCGTTCCTTTCCTGTCTTCGGAACCACTTCCAGGCTTCTTGTCCAACCCCCCTGGGCCATTGTGGTCCTGGACGCTCTTTGCTGGGTTTTGTCGGAATTCTGGCGGATCCTCGGAGCGCCCATCAGCTCGGAGACCTGCCGGGAACCTTCTTCTAGGCCAGGCAGAGCATCGGCTCACCTGCACTCGCACATTCGGGCCGCGAGCAGCTGCTATTTTTAGCTCCTCTTCATAATTTAAATAATCCCGACCGCGTTCCGTCTGCGTTCCATCATTATATCGTAGCAGGAAGTGATGCGGCTCTGCTCGCCGGCGTTTCGTTCAAGCGTTGTTGAAATGTGTCGTTTTAATTTGAAAAGCAGACGAGTTTGCTAACCGCTAATCTTGTTTCTCTCTTCTCTCCCTCGGTGCTGCTGCAAACACCAAACGGTCGCCGATAAAGGTAAGACCCCCCCCTTTCTTCTTCTCTGGATTATATTGTGCAGTCGAGTCTGCGGGGACTCGCTGAGACGTCTTTGGATAATTACTTTAAGAAAGCAATTAGCAAAAGTCTTAAATTGGAAAATAAGCAAACAGCCTGGTGGTTTATCAAACCAAACGAAGGAATTTTTGAGAGTAAAAATCTCATTTGTCTTCTGGGACAGAAGCTAGCGTGCTAGCTGGGCCGCTACCGAGACCCTGTTTGAACTGGTCAACGTGCGCGTGTTGCTGCGGTACCAGCAAATATATCCGAGCCTGATCCACAGGCGGCGGATTTATGCCACATACGAGGACCAGTAGAGTTTGGCATCGTCATTTTTCTCTCATGCCCTCAAGCACAAACACGCCGCGGCTAAAATGCCCCCCGTGACACGCTGCTGTCAGTTTGCCCGGAAATTCCAAATACGCTAGCTTAGCAGGCTAGCCTGTCATTCCGTGGCTGGGTGGTGATGTTATGGAAATGGCTTCGTATCCTTAAAAAGCCTCCGTCAGCCGGGATGCTGCGCCCGTTTGTGGGTGGTGACCTCTGGGCGACGGGCCGGTGGCGTCCTCCCGGTGACGTGGGGGGGCGAATAAAACGGAGCCGGGTTTAACGTTCAGCCAGAGTTCGGCTGTGACACAGGAACCAACAGGAACGTAGCGGTCTCGACACCGACGCCGCTGTGAGACAGGTAAGTCCCGTTAGCCTAATTAGCTTGCAGAACGAATATAAAGCCGCCTGAAGACGTTGGGCTGAGACCGGAACCGGCGAACTCGGTGGATTCCACCTGCTTCCTGTTCCGTGTGCGGCTCTGATAGAGCTCGGAGCAGCACCTTAACGGGCCGGGAAGGCTCCCAGCTCCGGATGAGGGGCTTCATTTGGGATAACTAGCATCTCTAACGTCACCCCCCTGTTTGTTTGCTTTATTGTGGCCCTAAACCTCAGGGGCCCCAATGAGTCCTGGAATGTGACAGGATCCGTCCCGGGCCTGGGAAGCTCACAGGGATGGTTCAGAGAGGGAATGTTCCCCCCCTCTGTTGTTGCCACGCTCATCGAACCCTCTGCTGACAGAATCAATCTGCTTTCTGCCGGCGTGCCAATAAAAACTGGGTCTCCAACGCTTCCCAGAGGCTCGGGCGGGAGCGCGCCGGCGTTCCGGGGGAGTGAAGTCGTCTAATTGTTCTCGTCACAGCGGCTTTATTGTTATTGTGTCTGGCTGCGCCGGTTCGCCGGTTCTCCTCCACCCTTCAGCCTCGGCGGGCGCCGTTATCAATAACCGAGGCTGGCCCGCCTCTGACGGGACAAGCACTCATGGGAACGCCATCGGAGCGGCGGGAGGGGCGGCGGCCGCCTCCGTGTCGCCTCGTTCTTCATTAACCTTTCAGGGAGACTCGCGAGGCAGCCGGAGATAACGTGGTAAATAACGAGCGGGAGCCCGCTGGAGTAATTACTGCTGGTCTCCAACGATCCGGCGGAACGGTTCGGAGACGGTGCGGCCGACACGGGTCTGATGTGTGTGTCACCTGATGGATTAGGTCACATGACTGACGAAGGTCTTCGGCTTGCGGCCCGTTTGGGTTCTGAAGAACGCGTCTACTGGTTCATCCAGTGGAAATAAAGTGGAAACAGGAAGTGGAAACAGGAAGTGACAACAGGAAGTGACAACAGGAAGTGACAACAGGAAGTGACAACGCCTCCGCTGGAACTTTGTCTGGAACTCTCGCTCGTCAGGGTCCAGCTCGTTATGATGACTAATTGATGTGGGGTCGAGGCCGCGGCCAAAGAGGCCGTGTATCAATTATTAAGCTGCATTAATAGATTAAACTGGGGGCCTTTGTGGACCATTTAACTTGTGTCACCCACCGCATGTGGAAGCAATTAGGGAGGACCGCTGTGACCACTCGGAACCGGCGCTCCGTCTCCTCCCGGGGGTCCGCCCGTCTGACCCCTCGTGGAATTTGTCTTAATTAAAAAAGAAGAAAAAAAACGGCTTCAGATTTTTCACCTTTCATGTCTCTTAATTGATAATCTGCCTTTGTCGCCCTGGTGACGGTCCCAACCCGCCGGGAACAGACGGAACCGCTTGTCTGTCATCCTGAAGTTTCAGGGGTGGATCCGCTGGTTCCCTGTAGCGGGTCTCAACCCAGGCCCGACACAAAGGCACCGAAACCGGGAACCTTTGTGGGCGGAGCTTCATCTGGTTTCCTGCTGAAGAGGGAATGGGAATGACCTGGCCAACGGGAGCGCCAGCTAACGACCCGCTTTAACTCTGAGGGAGAGTAGCGAGCTGCAGTGGGAACCGCTGAAACCCGGCGCCGCTCTGCGGCGGGGGCGCGGTGACAAACAGCACGCCGGTCGGCCGCGGCGCCGATCGATCGGGCGTCTTCCTGGCGTAATTTATGCCGGCCGTTCCTCTCCCGTTTGACAGGTTGGTTGTCAGGAAGTGACAGAGTTATGAACAAGTCCTCCACATGATTAGTGACCCTGAGGTGGCCTCTTTACAGACCTTCAATCTCTGTCCCCCCCCCCCCCCCAAACAGCCCCAGGAAGAGGCCTGATTGGGTGTTTGAGGACAGAGAGGGATGGATTATCCGGAATAACGCAGCCCTCTCCACTCTGATTGGAATGGAACCTCCACTTCCCAGATCCAGATCCCAAAACGGTCCCGGTGGCGTCGGGATGCAGAGGAGCCCCGTTTCGGAACCCCCAGCAGGCGCATCGGCGCCGCTGATCTTTCCAAAGAGGGCGGGAAAAAACAGGAAAAACCAATCCTGCCACTTCCGGTCGGACTCCTCTCAGCTAACAGGAATAAATCAGCCCAACGAATCACAATAAGTGTTTTGTCCGATTGCTCCCATCCAGTAATTCTTTCCCGGATGAAACATAAATGCAGTCGGTCCAGTTGGTCCCAGGCTGCACGTAGTCAGAACCGGGTCCATTTGGCAGACGCTTCCTATAAATCACTGGCTGATGGAGCGAGCCGATAAGTGATTAGCTGATTAGCTTCCTGGGCCGTTTGGTTGGTGTGTTGGCACCAGCAGGAGGGAGTTTTTGTGGTCAAAGGATGTTTGGTTTGGAGTCGGGAAGAAGCACTTTACACTCTGAAAGTGGAAAAGTTACTTTGGCGTCCGCGGCTGGCGGCCGCTGAAAGGCTTTTCTGTCGAGGGATCGAAGCTAAAGAGTTTTATTTTTTTTTGCTTCTCATTCAAGTCCAGAAATGCTGTGAAGTTCTGAGCACTTGTGTCACACTTTTGCGTCCTCGTTATGTCACGAAGAAGAATTGGCAAAAAATCCAGTTTTAACTTTGAACAAACAGAAGCTAACTCAGCACCAACGCCCCTGGATAGCAAAGATGCTAAAACACGGAATAATGCGAAAGATTCCGTTTCCAGGGAGACGCCGATGGTTAAGTTAAACACCAGTAAACTTTTCCGGGACGTTCCGACCCTAATCTGCCGAGCGTTCAGATGTTTCCTGCCATAAAGGGAACGCAACATTAAACGCGACGCCTCCTCGGAGCTGCTAGCCGCGCTCACGCCAGGGTAGATTTGACCGTGTTTATGACGGAGCGATGCGAATAAATTAGACGAGTGTTAGATCCCTACGTGGTAAACGATGTTTCCAGCAGCCGGCTCACAGGCGGGACGAACATGTGGTCCGTGAGAGATAGGAAGCAGCGCCGCGGCTAGCTTATCTGGGCTTTTTCATGTAATCACGCTATTTTTTCACTGTTCCCGAGCGCTATCCTGCCCGGCTGCACGGGCGCCATGACTAAGCCGCCGTGGCATCGAATGCCCACCTTTGTCCGGCCGACCAGGCGTGTCCACTTCACACGTTAAGCCCATTAGGAGCGCGCGGGCGGCGCTCGCCACTCTCTGCTCTCATTAGTCCCACTTGAAGTCGATATGCGCGAGCTTCGGTCGCGGCGTAGGTGTTCTCACCGCCTCGGCTGCCCGTCGTCCCCGGCAACGCTGTGGCGAGGAAGCAGGACCGTCTCCGTCTCCCAGTTTTTTGAGAGCTGCGATTTATGCAAACAGAACTGTATAAATAACATATCAGCGGCGCCGCACATTTCCGGGCCGGGCGTGCGCCACCACTCCGGGGTGTCGGGGTATGTAGGTCAGGTGTGTGTCGGCAAATACAGAGCAGTCAACAGCCTGTAGCACGCTTACGAGTGCGTGTGTGTGTGTGTTTATTTCCAAAGTTCTACAAGTTTCCTCCTCTGAGGGACAAAAGACACCAGGAAAAGCAAAGCTCAGCAAGGTTTTAATCATCCTGTTGGTGTTCCAGAGCCAGAATCTTCAGATTTCATCCAGTAATCATGGAGAAAACAAGTCTGAGGCTGCTGTGCTTCCTGCTTTGATGCTAAGCTAACTTTGAATTCGGATGTTGCTTCCCCCGACTTTCTCGAACTTTAATGCGTCTATGGAAGAAAGCCCGCAGCGCTTTTATGCTGCTTCAGTGACCTCAAGCCAGTCAGACGTAAATCCCCCCCGACACGAAACCTGCATTTAACTTTAAGACGCGCTCGTTCCGGCGCTCCGACACGTGTCCGGCCTCTCACGTGGAGAAAGGAACGATTTCCAGCTTCCCATAACGGATAAACCAGGTCAGAGGTCCAGTCGGCACCCAGATAAACATTCCTTCATCTCGGAGGATCCGTTTGTTTGCTCCGGTCCTGCTGGACGGAGGAACCGGAGCCTTTCTGATGAGGCGGGAGAACACGGCGGCGAGCAAACGGCGCCGCGGGAGAACAAATGAGTCGGTGAAAGGAAGCGATGAGGGAGCGGATCTGTGTGGTCTCCGTGTGAGGAGGAGCCTGACGACTGTCCAGACTGGAACACAACGGCGTTCCGAACCACAGTGACCCGATCGACGGCCGGAGGGAGCTCGTGGGTAGTCGATGTTTCCTCCCCCCGGGGAACGCCGCTGGCGGTTGCCAGGCGACGGCGGCCATTCGGCGTGCTGCTGAAAGTGGCGGCCGGAGCTTCGTGATGGAGGCGGGCAGTGGCGCAGAGGTCCGGTCCAGCGGGACGCGTGCGTGCGTCATCCGTCAATGCGGGACAAATGGCGCCATTCCATGCAAAAACATTGGACGCCTTCCAGGCGCCGACATCGCCGACAGCGGCCGCGGGAGGACGCGACCCTCCGACTCAGGTCTTCGGATAAGAAGGACAACGATGTCGTACCTTCCTGCTCGGCGCCAAGGCCGTTCTGGATGCTGCCTTCGATGCTAACGCTAACGCTAAAGTCCCGCCTTCAGCTGCGTCCTCACCGACCGTGGTCTGTCGTCCCCGATCGGTCTGTTGTCCGACGCACAATTGATCCCGTCTCCTCGTCTTCCGCCGACGTTTGCGTCGTCTTCTGGACCATCCGAGTCCTCGGCGCTTTGCTCCGTTTTCTCCCGCGTGATATATTTAGACGATCCACACGAGGGTCTGGCGGGAATTTCGCAGAATCCGTTGTTTATTTAAAGATCTGCCGGGTGCATCATCCTATTCCGATAAATGTGGCGCTGGAGTTCTCCCGGTCTGGAGCGCCGCCACTGTGCGTGTAACTCAAGCGGGCAAGATGTCGAAAAATGACACATGACCAGAAATAAATCCGGGCTGGAGCGTCTGCGCTTGTTTTCCTCAGCCAGGGATCGGGAGGGGCCGGAGAGGTGATCGCTGTCACAGGAGCATCTCTCCGGGGCCGCCTCCTTCCAGCACGCTGTTGGGGGCGGGGCTTTAACCTCACTGTTGACCCAGACCCGCCCCTGGAGGATGGACGCGGGAAGTGTCACGTGGCTCTTATGGAGTTGTCGCCGAGTCCGGAGGCTTTGGGTCAAACGGGCTCGGAATGGGAACGTGGGTGCGCTTGGTTGTCTGCTCGGGGCGCGCTTGTTTTCCGCGCTGACACATTTTCATGCTCGAAACGAATCAGGAGGCGGGCGGAGTCGCTTGTGTTCTGCTTATTTTGCCCTGGGGGGGCTTTACGGCGAACACTCTCTGGCTTGTTTTAATCCGAATTGCCCACTGGCTACACAGCGGCATTAACCAGAGATCCACTTCATCACTTGCCCACCCTTCGGTTAAAACACCGGATAATATTTCCTCCCGTATACTTTCGCTGGGTCCTGGCAATTCATTATTTATGATCTATTCCAAATTACATTATCTTTCAGCAGGCTTCAATTACACCCCTCCCTGAGGCTGGGGAAATGACTGCACAAAGAACTGCCCAACAGGCAGCGGGAGGGGGGAAGGGGGGGCATCATTTGCTCATTCCCACTCGGATAAATTGGAATCTTTTTTCGCCCCCTAGTTTTCAAACATCTGATTTGACAAGTTAATTGATTTGATGTAACAAATCCAATATCCACGCAGTGATGCAGGACTCTATTCTGCAAATTATGATCATTATTGATGGTTGCTGCCCAGGGAGGGGGGGTGGGAGCCCATTCAGAATCAGCTGGAGCTGTGGTGAACATCTGGAATTAGTCTCTGAGGGGACCTTTTACTTCCTTATCAACGACGACAGCAGAACCTCGTGGACCTCGTGGCTGCTGGGTCCAAATGTGACGTTGGTGTGCAAGAGTCGCCGATGATGCGGAACCCCCCGGGGACATGTAAGTGGGGCGTTCTCCAAGGCTACACGGCTCCCCTCCTGGAGCGCTTTTCCAAGCCCCCCCGTACTCAAATCCAAACACATTTCTCTGGGAGTGTTGCCCAGCCCTCATGGAGGGAAGCCTCCATCACACCTGCTCCGGACACATTTGGTTACCTTTGTGTTTCAGAATCACACTTGTTGAGGTTAAACCAGAAATCTCGTAGTGAGTTGCACTAATATCCATCCCAGTCCGGTGGAATCTGGTGCCCAATGGGGGGGGGGCTTTGTGAGGACTTGGGAGTGTGGTTAAAATGGCATCTAGGTCCATAATTACCTCTGTGTCCGTGTCAGAGCGTGCCCTTTGCACCCCTCGACCTGTATGCTGGAGCAGCGGTCCAGAGGTCCTGGGGGTCCAGAGGTCCCAGGGTCCTGTGGTCCAGAGGTCCTGGGGTCCCAGAGTCCAGAGGTCCTGGGGTCCCAGGGTCCTGGGGGTCCAGAGGTCCCAGGGTCCTGTGGCCCAGAGGTCCTGGGGTCCAGACGTACTGGGATCCAGAGGTCCTGGGGTCCAGAGGTCCCAGGGTCCTGGGGTCCAGACGTCCTGGGGGTCCAGAGGTCCTGGGGTCCCAGGGTCCAGAGATCCCTGGGTCCAGAGGTCCCAGGGTCCAGAGGTCCCGGGGGCCAGAGCTCCCAGGGTCCAGAGGTCCTGGGGTCCTGGGGTTCCGGCCAGCTCTAAGCCTTCCCGAGAGGAGTCCTCCTGTTGGCCTTTCTGGGTTCTCTCTGGTTTTTCGCACGGAGGGAAAACAAGCGCCGCAGCGCACGTTTGCGCGCACGCCGAATCCAATTAATAACTGAACTGCACGTCTGCATTCGCAGAAAAACCAACATAAATATTTGAGGGAAGCGTGTAGCTGGTCGAGCGGTTCCCCGCCGCCACGCTGTTGTCGTACACTCGGTCGGGAATGTCTGATGAAGGGGAACGACGACGCCTCCGGCCACCGCGTCGGGAGAGGCGCCGCCGATCGCGTGCGGATGAGTTCAACAAAGGGAATCTGTAATCCAAGGATGACGTTTTTATGTCCGTGCGGGCTGATGCGTCTCCATATAGTCATGTATAATATATCTATATATATGGTCATGTATAATTCAACCCTCGTTAACTTTTCATCAAGTGGAGGAGCCACGTTGTCCATCGTCATCAAGTTTTCCGCGCTCCGTCCTTGTCTCTTTTATTTTCCATTTCATTGTCCTTTTATTATTTTCACGATAAAGAACTGTTACAGTTTTATTGTGTTTTACCCAGAATGCACTGAGACGTTCATGTCTCTTTATCCTTTTCCCCGTATTCACCTGCGTTCGATTACATGGACGAAATGTTGGACGAAGGAAAAGTCCGGCATCTTTGTGCATTTCCTGTCTAGCGTTTGTCACCCCCCCCCCCCCCCCCCCCCCATACATGTGACATCAGACCCCCAGAGCCGCGCCGCCAGCTGCAAATGATGAAATATCACATGGAATCCCGGGCGCCATCTTCTCCGCGGCGCCTCCGTGCAACCTGTCACCTCTCCTCTCCCTCCTCGCCTTCACTGAGTTTGTCGCTCCGACTTTGTGTATCCCAGCGGTGGAATTCCATGCCTGTCATAGCCGCCGTCTCGGTGGTCCGGCGGCGTGGAGGTGCGACTGTTAGAATCGTCACCAGCGAGTCTATTAAAGGCAGGGCGCTGTAATCCTTCCTTTCATGCCTTCGCGTTCGATGACACGGCAGCATCCCGTGTTCCCCACAAATATAGAGCCGTTTCATTTTCCAGGGCGCCGAGTCGTAATTGGGATGATCCCTGCGTTCGTAATTGGGCACGTTCTGCGCTAGCCCTGCCGATTCGAGCTTGGCGATGTTTTGTGGTCCCGGTTTAACGGATCGCTTGATTCTTACTTCCGTTTTCCTTGTAGTTGTAGCGCGATGCGACCATGCGTCGTAGCGAGCTAAACACAGAGCGAGCGGAATTCTTGGAGCGTCCGATTTTAGTCGTATCGAATGGTCACATCAACGTAAAACAGCATATATATATCTATATAGATATAGATATCTATATAGATATATAGTAACCAGATCACCGTCTAGTCTTGTACCTGATAAAATGAAACTATGACTAAATGTAGGAGACAAACACACAAATCTGACGGACCTTTATCATTTGAAGGGGGCGGAGCAAGTGCAGACTCCGCCCAACAGCTTCTTTCATCCACAGATGGCGCTGCTACATAGCAACCCCCCCCCCCCCCACACACACACACACACCCACACACACACACACCATTATTGCTCTTTCTACGGTTGATCCAGGAATACAGCAGTAGAGGCATCCTGAGGAAACACCAACGAGCTCTGACGGCCCACAAAAAAGCTCCTGCGGATATTTATTACGTATAGATTCTTCCCATATAGAACAGATCCTCCAGGGGGGGGCAGACTGAGCGAGATGGATAGTTGAGTGTGCATTTGTGAGACCAAAGGCGGGGGAGTCTTCTTTCCCGTTGGTTTCAGCTGGATTCGCTGTCTTCATGCGATTGCGTTACAACCCTGGTGGTTGCCCCCCCACCCCGGAATTGCCCCAGAGAGCTAATGCGAGTTTAGGATGACCACGGTGAAATATTTCGCCTGAGGATCTGAGACGTCTCCTTTACGCACCACCAAGAACCGACGCTCCCAAAGAGAAGGACTTGTTTGTGTCTCCCGGTTTTATTGCGGCGCTGCTGTGGGTGGCGTAATTCCATCTGGGACCGGAAACGCTGGAGCAAACCTGGAAACCGTCTCATGTCTCAAGGCTTTGACGTGATTATGCTACCTCATTCTCGCTGCTACAAGGTTAGCTAGCGTGTGGAGTTGAAGGCCTTAAGGAAAGATCAGGAAAGGGAAGTATCTGACCTCTCACTTCCACTTCCGACTCTGAATCTTCTCCCTGTGGAAGCGACTGTTTCCTTCTCACATGGCTTTGAGGAGAACAGGAGTAGCACGCGGGAACGGAGCCAGTTCGGCGTTCCGGTGGCGGTAACAGCTGGTCGGAGAGCAACAAATGAATGGGAACGCCAGGGAACGCTTTCGTGTTTCCGTATTTATTCTTTACTCACGATGCACCAAACATTTGTTGGTACGAGGAAACTTAGGACAATAATCTCTGCACCTGTGAACGGAGCTCCAAAAAAATGGAAGAAATGAGGATCACCAACGCTTCACAATCTCGTTCATTTTGGACTTTAGCACACTTAGCATGTCGAGACGCTAACAAGGACGGGATGAAAGGGTTTCTGTCATTGGCGACTAATTAATTGATGTGCAGTTGTGGAGATTCCGTCCAAGCATTTGCATACGGCGGTGAAAGATGTGCGACATCAAAGACGGCGTGAGCGATGGGGAAAAAGTCGGGGGAAAAAAAAGGAGTTTCAGGGTGGCGAGACCTGAAGGATGAGATGGAAGCCTATTAATAATTAACCAACCTTCACTTATCTTTTAATCAGCCTGATAAAAGGCTGAGAATGCATTAAGAAAAAATGGAACCGGTGTAATAAGAACGGTCCCCTGTGTTTTCCCTTTTCGCCCAATAGAACGTAGGGGCGATGAGTCCTTCCTGTTCTGATGATGGATGGGATCCTTACAATGCTCCTGTGCCGTGACACCGCGGTAAATGTCAGAAAGACAGCAGAGGCTCGTTTAGAAGCCAACCTGTAATTACTCCATCCGCTCAGGCATCTTTACCAGATAAACTTCAGCTCTCGTACGCAGCTGCTGGAGTTCAACCTCCTCCGGGCCGGGTCAGATTCATCACCTGGCCGTAGAGCCCACTTCTGCTGAAGTACGCCCTCGCTAGCCCTAGAAGCAACACTGCTCCTCATGCTAACCGAGTAGGAGACATCTGGAACCCACGTAACCAGCATTGCTAACGAGCGGTCGGAGCGGTTCGGCCCGACTTGAACGTCGGGGCCAACCCTCGCGGACCCTCGTTTATCCCCTCCAGTTAACAGCGCACTCGTTCCGAGGCCGGCGGCGGCGGTGGTGTCGGTGAATGAAGCGTTGCCGTGGCGAGGGATCCAGTTGCCCCCCGGTTCATTTCAAAGTATGCTAACGCGGAGGTGCGCGTCTTGAATTTTTTCGCTTCATTTCACGTATTTAAGTAGAGAATTTGCATGTTGTGGTGGGCACAAAGAGGTTCACGTGTTGGCGAGAAAGAGCAGCTAAGCCCCCGGGTTAACCCACCTGTCCAGCTACAGCTCACAGCCAGGTTAAATTCCCACGGGAATCTGGGTTTCCTTGGCTGTAGCGGCCCGAGGTCGTTAAGTGTAGCATTAATTCAAACAGCCCACAGAAGCCAAGCACAGCCCACGGGTTCAGCTAATGACCTGACCTCAACACCAGCCACGTCCTGAGCACTCGCTGGAACCAGTTCCTCTTTTACATGTGCAAAGCCTCCAACTCAGCACCATCATTGTGTGTTTTTGGCCCCGCCTCCTTTTTACCTACTACACCCGTAAGATGGTTTTGGGACGACCTACCTCAGGGGCCTCTCCGGCCAGTAAGACCCCAGTAGCTGACCCGCTAGCCTTATTCGTCTCGTCTCCTTGGGTGGCTAACAGGAACTCTGGCTAACAGGAACTTCTATGGAAAGGAAAAGGTGGTGCGCTTCTCCCGATCCAATCAGAAGTTGGGCATCGTTGTTAGACGTCTTTAGGGGACAGTTTCAGCTAAAGTAATGTTGTTGGAAGCTAGCAGGGACTCTAACGGGTGAGCAGAAACTAATTACTTTTTTAAAGAGACGGACAGGAACCAAGCAGGAGTCCCGTGACAACAATCTCCGGCCTCGTACTCGAGACGACTTCCTGTCTGTCCGATTTTCTGTCGGCCTCGCCGGGAGCCGTCCGTGCGCGTGCGTGTCCGGGTTCACGCTTCGCCAACTTTCCTTTAATTTCCGCTCTACCTGCCCATAAATTGCTTCTCTGCTGCGTGATTGATTTACACACAACGGCGACGTCGCCTCTCCTCGCCGTCGCTCTCGCTCGCTTCCTGTCCTGTCCAAAAATAGGCGTAAACATCCAACAAATGGGATGAAATTGGTTATCTCAGGCCTGACACCTCGACCCACAGTCGGACTCTGCGAACACAAAAATAAGTCTTCAGCCGCTCCGAATAAAACGCTCTCTTTGAATTATGGGCGCGGGCTGACGTTTATTGAAGCCATCCGTTAGCGGCGCGCGACGCGCTAGCTCCCAAAACGTCTCTGCCATTTAAAAATCTGTTTAAACTCTATTTTTCTGACTGTACGGCCGCTTTCCCCCCAGAAGATATCACAAAAGAAATTGGATTGTTTGACAGATTCGGTATTAAAGTGGTAGTTAAGGAGTAAACAATCCCGGCAGCGGCGACAGGGAGCGAGTGACAAATGAAGCGCCCCGACCCAACTCGGGTTTTCCTGTTTATCCGCCTCTTTTCCTGATGGAAAAACAGGAAAAACAAGCCACCATCTTGTTTTCCAAGGTCAAACCGGCTCATATGCAGCTTTATTAAAAAGGCTTTTTTTTCAATTTCTTTATTTATTCATTGCTTCGCCTCCTCACAACTTTACCGGGAGTTCCGCGGGGCTGAGAACTGGATTTAGGCGCCGACGGTGAACCAGCTCCGGGAGCGCCGGCGCTCCGGAGCGTCGAGATATGAGACGTTGAGCCCGAAACCCCGGCGAGATGTGATGCACCCCCCCCGCTCGCCGTATCCCCCCATTTCCTCTGGTTACGAGGCGATTACCATCCGTCCAGCGTCCCTTTCTGCCTCTCAGGGCGCCGCTCCGGTTGCGGGCCAGGCTCCGCCCCCCCCCCCCCCAGTCTCAGAGGACTTCTGAAAGCTTCTGTGACGAATGTGCCGCCGTCCCTGTCACACGTAAAGATCCAGCAGGAATCCAGCGAGGACTCCAGGCTCTGCTGGGGAGCGCCGCCATCAGACGCCGCCGCCGCCCCCCCCCCCGTTCGCCGTCTCATCTCTCCTTCTGTCGCTCCCTTCTTCCCAGTGGCCTTTGAGCTCGCCCTTTTTAAACTGGCTGCGGCGCTCTGCCGCTGACCTATAAAATGTGGAGCCTGTCAACATCTGTTAGAAAAGCGGAGCGAGCGGCGGCGGCGGCGGCGTTTACACGCTATTAACGACTCGGAGAGACGTCTGCTTTGGGAGGGGGGGGGGGGGGGCGGTCAGGAGGGGGTTAATGGATGATGTGTGGATGGGCTCCAAATGTTAATGCACCATTTTAGGAGCGGGGAAAAGGTCTCCGTGAGGGACGAGGACGGGGGGACACGCGTACCTGAGAGCGGACGCCGGGAGTTCGACTCACATTTGGCAACGGGTGTCAAACGACGTCCACTTCCTGTCGTCCTCTTCAACTCTTAATGGAGCGCGTCACATTAACGCCGCAATAGTCGATATTTATGGCAGGTGTGATGGATCCCCCCCTGAAAACGGTGTCTTCGTGGTGTGGGAGGCTCGCACGAGGAGTCTGGAACTGTGGTGAGAAGGTGCAGGCCATTAGCATCTGAGGCTTTAGCATCTGAGCCTTTAGCATCTGAGGCTTTAGCATTTAGCATTCACAGGCTCCGATGAGACGCGTTCGCCGCCGCTCGCCACTGTGGGCGTGAGGGGGAGGTGAGGTGTGAGGGAGAGGTGAGGGTGTGCACCGCAGCCTGACCTTTTTGACCTTTGCAGCCTTGCAGTTTGGCCATTAGCTGGGTGTTGTGTGAAGGAGCTGAGGACGTGGGGCATTAGCATTAGCATTAGCATGTCGCACTCCTGTGTTCGTACACAGGAGGACGGGAGGTCGCCCGGGTGGGGTGAGATGGCCATTTTTCACCCGCCTGTGTAGCTGCCCTCCTGCCCCACCTTAGGGCTCTAACCTCTAAATAACCTTGAAAGCTGCCCCCCCCCCAACACCTTCTTGGTCTGACATGAATGGCTGTTTTGGGGGGGTGGGGGGGGTCGGCTGCACAGGACAGGAGACAGATACTGGAAACCATGTGACCATGTGGAGAACCGGTCCTCCACCCGTGTCCTCCACCTGTGTCCTCCACCCATGTCCTCCATCCGTGTCCTACACCTGTGTCCTCCGCATATGTCCTCCACCTGTGTCTTCCACCCATGTCCTCCACCCATGTCCTCCACCCATGTCCTCCGCCTGTGTCCTCCACCTGTGTCCTCCACCCATGTCCTCCAACCATGTCCTCCAACCATGTCCTCCACCCATGTCCTCCAACCATGTCCTCCATCCGTGTCCTACACCTGTGTCCTCCGCCTGTGTCCTCCACCCGTGTCCTCCCCCCGTGTCCTCCCCCCGTGTCCTTCCCCCGTGTCCTCCACCCATGTCCTCCCCCCATGTCCTTCCCCCGTGTCCTCCACCCATGTCCTCCCCCCGTGTCCTCCCCCCGTGTCCTTCCCCTGTGTCCTCCACCCATGTCTTCCACCCGTGTCCTCCCCCCGTGTCCTCCACCTGTGTCCTCCACCCGTGTCCTCCCCCCGTGTCCTTCCCCTGTGTCCTCCACCCGTGGCCTCCCCCCGTGTCCTCCGCCCGTGTCCTCCACCCGTGTCCTCCGCCCATGTCCTCTGCCTGTGTCCTCCGCCCGTGTCCTCCACCCATGTCCTCCACCCATGTCCTCCGCCTGTGTCCTCCGCCCATGTCCTCCCCCCATGTCCTCCACCCATGTCCTCCGCCTGTGTCCTCCGCCTGTGTCCTCCGCCCGTGTCCTCCACCCATGTCCTCCACCCGTGTCCTCCACCCGTGTCCTCCCCCGTGTCCTCCCCCCGTGTCCTCCACCTGTGTCCTCCCCCCATGTCCTCCGCCCGTGTCCTCCGCCCGTGTCCTCCGCCCGTGTCCTCCCCCCGTGTCCTCCACCTGTTGTTTCCACCCGTGTCCTCCCCCGTGTCCTCCCCCCGTGTCCTCCCCCCATGTCCTCCGCCCGTGTCCTCCGCCCGTGTCCTCCGCCCGTGTCCTCCACCTGTTGTTTCCACCCATGTCCTCCGCCCATGTCCTCCACCCGTGTCCTCCACCCATGTCCTCCAACCATGTCCTCCACCCATGTCCTCCACCCATGTCCTCCACCTGTGTTTTCCACCCATGTCCTCCCCCCATGTCCTCCACCCATGTCCTCCACCCATGTCCTCCACCATGTCCTCCGCCCGTGTCCTCCACCCATGTCCTCCGCCCGTGTCCTCCACCCATGTCCTCTGGGTTCCTGTGGTCTGCTGCAGCCAGATCGTCCCACTTCCGTCCTGCTGGCAGGGTTGGAATGTGCTGGCTCAGTATTAGTTTGGGCTGCCAAGGTGTCTCCGGAGTACCTGCTGCCTTCTGTTGAATATTTATCACTTGTTTAATGTTGTTTTCTTCCCTGGAGAGTTGGACTCTGCCTCTAATACCCCACCCCCTCTTTTCCTCTCTCCCTCCTCGTCCTCCTGCTTTATTTGTGATGTTCCCCTCAGAGTTGCTCCGCTCTCGGTGTTTTCCATTAACTGCCGTTGCGTCACGACCACCTGCTCGGAATTTTTCATTCCGCCTGTTGCTGGAAATGTGAACAAGAACGTGAGCGTGAGGCTTTTACTCAGCAAGAGAGGAGCTTCGTTGGTGGAAAACTAGAACACGATTCCGGCCTCCTGCTCGTCGTCATCGCGCAAACTTCGGAAACAAGAAGCACGGGGAGGGAAAACTGCGGGAATCCTTCGCTCGGTCATGTGATGCGACGCTCGGAACGGAAACCTTTTGGATCCAGGATCCAGATATTAATCATTCACAATGGTTTTAATCAGCTAACACTTGTAACAAGGTAGCTAGTTATTACACAGTGTCTAATTATGACCTAAATCACACCAGAAAATCAAATTATAGTGTCCTCACACACACACACACACACACACACACACACACACACCCACACACACACACACACACATATATATATGAATTACTTCACAGCGAGCCACCCTCAAGAATGTAAAATTCTTTAATTCCCATCGGCTCTATTAGGACAGTAGTGCTGTCCTCCATCTTGAAGCTATTTTCCCAGGAAATGGTATAATTCCCTCGTCTGGATCCAATTACAGCCGAGTCGCTGCTGTTCCTGCCATGACGGTACGTCGTAATTAAGGTCTTTGTGTCTCGCAGGCGGCCACAAGTCCGGATTCTTCTCCCGTCCTCTCTTTTCTCCGGTGCTTCCTCGTGGTCAAACGCCTTTCCGATTGTTCCTACTGTGTGCGCCGAAAATAGCAGCTGGGAGGAGGCAACTTTGTGGAAGTGGAGCTTCTCTTTCATCGCTCGTTGTTTCTTCTCCCATAACTGGGAGACAGGTTTAGGAACACGTCATGGAATCTCATTAAAATACCTCACCGGCTAGACCTCTTAACTCACTTCAAGCCCCAAAGTGGAACGATGTGCTTTAACGTTGGCCAGAGAGGCCAGATGGCAGCATTCCTGAAAGCTGCCGGGGTCGTTTTAAGGACGTGACACACATGGAAGTGAGCAGAGGCCTCGATCAGGAGCCCCAAACATGGACATGGAATGATTGTTCCTGATAACACACACACACACACACACACACACACGTTTGTATGGCTATCTTTGTCAGGACACTCAGGGATCCTAACCTTGGCTCACCCCCAACAAACTACGTCTCAACCCTCAAACGGCCCCTCGGACTTATGAGGACCAGGCAAAATGTCCTCACGTCCCAAAAATGTCCTGTAAAATGCACATAGAGGAGCTCCTGAATGTAGCATGACTGTGTGCACAGAAAACAAAGAAAAAACCTGGCTACACACAAGCTGAGCGCACACCCACACACACACACACCCCCCCACACACACACCCCCACCCACATACACCCACACACCACACCCCACACACACACACACACACACAACACACACACACACACACACACACACACCCACACACACACACACACACACACACACTCACACACACTCACACACACCCACACACACCCCACACACACATACACCCACACACCCACACACACACACTCACACACACTCACACACACACACACACACACACAGTTCTGCTTGTGCTGTGAGCTCTGTGAGACTGTCATTGGAAAATCAATAAGCCTTTGCTTTTTCATCCAATTAATTTGCGCCTGCTGGGTGAAGCAGATTGTGTGTGTGTGTGTGTGTGTGTGTGTGTGTGTGTGTGTGTGTGTAGACGTATTACACACCGCATGTGTCTAATACGTCAACATGGTGTGTTTATTGGAAAGCCCCCTGGTGGCTGGCTACATAATACATTCTGATCCAAAACAGGATTTTCTGACACGATTAACCTCTAGGGGGCGACACACAGCCACGCCATTGGCGTCATCATATTCGCGGCGAGGCGTTTTCGGGCTATATTTCCACGTTCGTCCACTTACGTGTTTGGCTAAAGTGCTTCGCATCAGCCTTGGACGGAACATCCCAGGATTGAAAGCTAGCACGATGCGGCGTATTTGCTCCTGCACTCTGCCGTGTTGCCACAGTCTCGCCGCGCTAAGACGGCGAGTATTTACTTTCGGCGACGGCAACAAATTCCATCGCGATCCCTCAAACAGCAGACAGCTTGCAGCGATGTCAGCGCCGCCTCTTCAAATTAGCAGCACGCGAACGACAAACACTGGGCTTGTTGTGTAACCAGATTAGCTCTGAGCCGCGCGTCCTGGAGGCCCACTCCTGGCACCTCCACTGAGGACCAGCGTAATCCTTCAGGCCTTTGCGCACCTGCTCAATGGCAACGCACCGCGACCACAGAACGACCCCCGACGGCGTCGCCGTGGTGACACCGCTAGGTAGCTAAAGCGAGACACATTAGCATGCTGGCATCCATTAGCTCACGCTCAGGGCCATGAGGAGGTGGGGCGGAGGGTTACCGGTGCCTTTGTGGTTTTGTGTCCAACTGTTTTGGACCCGTTCCTGATGCTGGCACGGAACCGGTCTGAAGCCACCACACACTCCCCCCCCCCCCGCCCCCCCCGCCCCCCCTTGTTGGCCTTGTGTTCGGCCAAAAGTGATGCATTTCCTTAATGAAATCTTCTGAGCAGCGCCGCCGCTGCTGTTTGTAGAGGAATTATCCAAATATGGAGGAGTTATTTGCAGTGCGTTGAACTTTACAGAGGAACGCCGTTATCCTGAGCAGGAGGGCGGCGTTCCGTCTCCAGAACCCACGGAGCAGCAGATAATGAGGGAGCCTGCGAGACACGGAAGGGGACACTTGTATTTTCCTCCTTGGAAACACGTCTTTGACTGCAAGATGGTGTCTGTTGGAATAAAGACTGACGGGAACGTCGGAACTGTGCAGAAGGAACAAGACACGCGGAGCACAGCTCGGACAGGGAAAACCCTCGGAAAGAGCGGGAACGTGGACACAGGAGCCGTCTGGGTCTCACTGCACGTGACGGCCGCTCTCATTTTCTGCCTATTTTCACATGTTATTGCCAATTTATCCTCCTTAAAGCAAAGAATAGAACCCCATCTAATGCGTCTGAAATGAGTTTTACCTCCGAAGATCAGACGAATCCCAGGAATATGTGAAGTGGGAAGT
This sequence comes from Takifugu flavidus, assembly GCF_003711565.1. Classification (NCBI taxonomy): domain Eukaryota; kingdom Metazoa; phylum Chordata; class Actinopteri; order Tetraodontiformes; family Tetraodontidae; genus Takifugu; species Takifugu flavidus. The sequence goes on along the minus strand of NC_079520.1, from coordinate 27,685,826 downwards.
CCAGCCATGGCTCCCTCATGCGGAACAGACGACAGTTAGCGGAGGATTTCATCTCTCGTACGATTTAATTGACTTCACAATCAGAGAAGGGTGAAAGATTTCAGGCCCGTTTGAGCCGCTCCATCCTCCGACATGTCCGCCCCTCAGCTCCGCTCCCGTAATCCCCGTCCTTCATCAGATTAATATTGACCTCCTATCGGAGCAACGGTGCAAATAGTGTTTGGAAACCCGTCTAATTGGATCACTGGAGCGGCGTCGGTCCGGTATTGTCAGACACGTCGCTGCGGCTGAATGTGACGCCGGCCAATAGAGCTGTGGAGCATCGGGCACAGTGTCCCAGTTAAATATGGCGGTGATGCCACCATCAGGATGGACCTGATACTTCTGCAACACCGGAACAGAACTGGTCCGTTCCATCAGCTCGAAGCTTTATTATTGTTAACGTACCAAAACAAAACGCATCAAAACAACAGCACATGTTTTATATAATGTTGAGCGAGACCAGGAAACCAGAGACTTTGGGGTTTTGGGTGGTTTGTGCCCTCCGAGACTGTAGGGGGCGCAATAACCCGGCCAGGAAAGATAAAAGCCCGGGTTGGATTCCATGGAGAGAGGCTGTAGAGATTTATCTCCCCTCGAGCGTTTAACAGCCTGCCGTCGTCGTGGCGACGGCATTACCGACAAAACTTAACAGCTGGGATATGTGTTACGAGAAATATTGCCGTACTTTAGAATCTGCTTTGACATGAATCATCGGTGACAGTCGCACATACACGCGGATCCGGGCAGATGTTCGCGGCGTCCCTGGAGAATGGCAGCGTGGAAGCTGATATTCCTTCTTCACGGGGAATGCCAGTTTCTCCCGTCTTTAATTGGCAGCCCGTCGAACACTCGGACAGAAAGTCCGACTGTGTATCAAAACACACACCTCACACGGGATGAAATCTTCTCCCACATCTGTGTTAAATGCCCCCCCTCCCGTCCTGCAGCGTTCCTTCTTCCATACGTCTGAAGAATTTCCTCCGGCTACGGTTGTCAGTGCTGTGAGCCAGACGCCAGCCTTTGATTCCCTCTCCAACGCTTGGGAATACCGGCAGCATGTGGATTTGTGCCTCTCTGGGGACAGACATTTCATTACTTCTTTTAGCCGACACATACACCCCAGTTTATTCGGCTCCCCCAGGCAGCATAAATCGGGCCGGGCCAGACAGCCCCCCCCCCCACGGAGCGACACTATAAAATCAAGTCCAATCGTCCCGCCGCTGCCAGTCGTTTCACCTTCGGGGAGCCGTTTGTGCTCCGGATAGACTCGACCCGGCATCGAGGCGATACCCAATAGCAACTTGACTAAGTGCAATAGTAGTCTAGAGAACATGCGGACCCCCCCACACCGCCCCACCCCCGCTCACATTTCTCACCCCGGCCCATAAAGGGCTGTTGTTGCTACATAACTCTTTTATATGGACAGGTCACTTACAGCATGAAATGTAGCCTATCCTCATGAACGCTAACCTTACTTCCTGGCTAAAGCTAAATTGTTTTCCAGGCCTGAAACATATATTTCACACACTGAAACAGCCCTCGGATCTCTTGGATGGTTGGTGGGCGCGGTTTGAGACAACGCTGTTAGCTGGTCTCTACGGGACTGTTGCTACAAGCTCAAGCTAATGGGAGCTGAGCTTTGGTTGGACCACTGAGGGGACAACTGTGGTAGGTTGGAGCTACAGGAACTAGCTGCCCAAACGCTGCTGTGGTTTGATTTATGAGGCACCTGCATTGTGTCATGCTACCGTGCTGGCTAAGCTAGCACAGCCATGGCCACTAAGCAAACCAGGTGTCCACTGGAACCAGCTAGTTTGGGTTTAGTGTCTTGCTCAAGGACATTTTGGGTCCAGGGAAGGAAGCAAAGATCTTGCAGAGGTCACTTGTGTTCCCCGTCTGAGGTGGAACCTTCATAGTTAACCTCTCCCAGTGGCTCTAACTGGAGTGTGTGTGTGTGTGTGTGTGTGTGTGTGTGTGGTTATCTTAACTCATTGTGTATTAAATAGCTCTGCATTAAAAGCTCCTTTCATCTTCCATGCTGCAGTTAGCATTCTGACATTGAACTGCTGGTCGATTTCAACCCCCAACCCCCCCCCACACACACACACACACACACACATGCGCACACACACACATGCGCACACACACCTGCCCCCTATTCCCACTTATGCAGCAGAGTTTGATGCGGCACCATTCCTCGTACTGAATGAGAGCAATTGTCCTTCAGCGGGAGAACGAGGGGAGAGGCAGGAAGAAAATTGGGCAGAGAGAGTCGGGGGGGGGGTCAGAATGGAAAGCAGCCCCCATCCCTCCATCCCTCCACCCCCCCACCCCCCCATGAAAGTTTCAGAATGCAGAAGAGAGAAGCAGATGAGACCGCAGTCTCTTTTTTGGCTGTTTTCTTATCATCCTCCCATCCTCATGACCTTCTGTCCATCATCCTGTTTAGATGTTGTCTGTTAGCAAAGGTGTGTGTGTGTGTGTGTGTGTGTGTGTGTGTGTGTGTGTTGAAGCTAATGAGTTAGCCGCTCACCTTCATTCAGGTTTTGAACCCTTTGGAAGCAATGAACGTTTGTGGTGCTTTAACTCACAACAGTGACCGTTTCCTTCGTTTTTGCTAATATTTAAATGAGCATACGCACGCTTAAATCGTGGCTTTGGGGACTAGATAACAGGTCCAAACGGTGCTAGAATATTTTTCAAGCCCAGTAATTAGATAACCAGAGAAGTCAAAAGTTGGATCCTCTAAATTGCTCCTTAAATTGGCGGTGTTGCTATTTAAGGACTCATTTTGATATAAATAGAACACTTTGTTTTATCCCCAGACGTTCCAGGTCGGCGTTGTTGTGTTGTTAGCAAACAAGGCGCTTTGATCTGATATTAGCTGGACAGCTTGCTGATAGCACGGCAGAGGAACGGGGCTATCACCCGGAGTTATTCCAGCACGCCGCCCTGGTGGGGGCGCGTGGGCCGGCTATCTCCAGGACATCTCGGTGATCTATGAAAGGGACGGGTCGACCCGGGAAAGGCAATTTTCCACCCACTCCCACCAAGCCGAGCCACAAGACAAATGCGGCTGCAGCGCGACACACTTGGGAGGATCCCGAAGACACCGGCGGTTATCGGAATAATCTGCAGCACCTTCTGATTTTTCCGTGAAAAAACAGAGATGAATGTGAAGACAGGAAGGAATCAAGTGATGGGGACGTTCCGTCCGTCCACCCGTCACTCCGCCTGCCTGGGCGGCAGCAGGGACTTTGGTTCTTCTTCTCTTCTCCTGATGGGGCGTTTTACACCTTGTTAGCCCTGAAAATCAGAGTCAGACATCAGCGACTCCCATTTAAAGTTCCACCGAGACAGAAAAACCCGACGAAAAAACCTCCAAACTGGTACCTGGAGCCACTATTGAGCGGGTCTGAGGTGTCAGGTGAATGCCGTGCACCATCTTGACGCGCGTTCCTGCATGTTTGGAGCTCGTCCTGAATCTCTTTCCCTCCTCTGGGGAGATCAGATGGACTTTTGGCTCCTCCTGGAGCTCCAAGACCTTTTAGCAGACTTTTCTTTCCTCTGTGTCCCAGAATGACCTCCCGGAGCTCCATTGTGGGTCTGTGCGGCTCCAGAAAACCACTTCGTGGGCATCTCCTCAAACCTGACTGGAGTCCATTAGCGGAGATCCTTCCTCTTCCTCCCAGGGAGCTCCAGGGAGCTCCAGGGAATGGGAATGGCCTTAGCTTAGATGCAGTCCGGTGTCAGATTGTCAACGGCAGATAAACCCGTGAAAAACAACCATTTGGGAGCAAACTTCCCAGCAGAGGAATGAGGAAAGTTTTCTTCTTTACTGCCTTTTCTGCACCTGCTGCCCTGCAGAAGAAGCAGAGCCAGCCCCACGGGAGCAACATTCCTGCTGTGGTCGATTCGCTCCGGGACTTGAGGTTTTACCTCGAAAATAAAACATGATGTCAGCCACGGTGTCTCGGCCCCGAGGAGGAGCCGGTATGAGCCGGCCCCCTCGGACCGTCGGCAACATGGAATAAAACATTTGCTAAGCGAGGAAGATTCTGCAGTTCCGAGAATTCAGCTCTTAGTCTAAGGTTTCCTTTTGAGTCCTGGAAAACCTGGTTTTCATAGAGTTTGGTTCCTGGGAGTCGCCCAAACCCGTCGTCCCCTCTGAGGGGGCTCCTTGTCTCGCCCTCTCGTCCTCCTTTACAGGCTGGTTTTGTCCATTTGAGTCAAATTCCAAGACTTCCCATTTAATTCTGGTCGTTCCCGTAGCCCTGCTGTGGACATCCAAGATGTCTCCATGCTAGGACACGGAGTAACGCTGCAGCGAGCAGGACGTCGACCTGACGGGAAACCGGCAACGTTGCTATTTTCAACGCCGGAGATCTTGTCCTCCGTCTAATGAAGATCTTTCCAGAAGGATGTATTCCTTTGACCTTGTAAACTCTTCAAACAGCCTTTTGTAGGAATCCAACATTAGTCGTCATGTCTCATATTTGTTGCTTTTGTTTGTTTTCAGCATCCCGTTCTCTGAAATCTTCGGAATCAGCTCCGTGTGCTGACACAACCGTTTCCTGCTAATCCAGGAGGGTCTTAAAGGGTTTATGTAGCTTTGGAAGTAGAACACCTTGGAGGACGTATCGGGGACATTCTGTCCAGACTTCTGAAGTTGGGGACTAATGAAACAACTTTAATGCCCATTAACGAGGGGAATTCCGAGGTCTGGGAATAATTCCCACAACCACCAGGGCCCAAACTTCCCCATCCGAGTCGTGAATGGTGAGATGGTTGAACTTGATCAGCGGTTGCTCACTGATTGATGGAGGTGTCGGGAATAAAAGCAGCCGCGTCTAAAGGGAACCACGACCGTGTCGGAGCAAACGCCTCCCTGGGAAGCAAACGGGTGTTTAGCTGCCGCCGATCCGGACCTTCCCACAGCGGTCCCGCTCAAGCGGCGTCACTCGTCTCCGGCGGGTTAACGAGCCACTGCCTTAATGTCCCGGTAACCTTTGTGTCAGCTGGCGTGAATAATGGCGAGCGCGGAGTGACGGAGGTGTGTTTAGTGAGTGGGACGTGCCTCGGCGTCTCCATTAGGCATCCAGAGGAGAGGGGGACTTTACGGATGGAGATTCCATCCTAATTAACCTTTGTCACGGCTCCATCCCGGAATAGTGAGGACATCACGTCAGGGCTTTGGCGTGTTAGCACAAACCCAAGACAACAGCTGAAGAGGAGGCAGCGAGGACGGAGGAAGAGGCGGCTCTTCCCAGGAGAGGAAATAAAAGCCCACTTGCTCGTCCCTCCAGAACCTGCAGAGCCGCACGCTCTTCCGAGTTGTTAGCATAGCCGTGATGCAGCGCTGCCTCAAATCCCATTAGAGCCGCGGCTCCGGGAAGTGTCTCTGACCGTGACGTCGAGTTCCTGTCGCGCGTTCAAGGGCTGTCGGGCTGTCGCTATCGGGACGTTGGCAGGCCGAGCTCCCACGTCGGACCAGACGGGACGCCGCTCAGCCGCACGCCAAACAGGAAGTTGGATAAGATCAACGCTACCTGAGCGGATTCCACCCCATCAGACGCGAAAGCCGCCACAATTCCGACGTGACTGCGGTCGTCCGGTCCCCCGGAGGTTCTGGATCGGTGGGCAGATGCGGAGAAAACAACTTCCTGGGCCGACGTCTTCCGATCCGTTCGCCCAAACACATTCCCAGTGACGCTGAGCCCGTCTGGAATCTCGCCTTTTATGTTTCTCTTCTCAATGATCTCGTTATCCTTCCCCTCCGCCGTCAGGTGGAGGATGGAGCCTAATTATCGTGCGTCGCCAGCGCTCTACGTACGACTGGGGAAGTGATATTATCGCTGCCGGAGAGATAGAGGAGCGGAACAGATGCCCTCATTCTGCATTCAGCTGGAGAGATGCACAATTCTTATGAGTTGCACGAGCTTATAGATAAGAGGGGAAATTACAAGCAGCTTAAAAGGAGAAAAGCTGGGAGTGAAACAGAATAGGAGCCATTATTCAAATAGGGGATTATTAGTTGGCTGAGTGGCCTTTTACTCACTGTGGGACCGGCAAATATAAAGCTGAGCACCGGGCTGTGGGGGGCTGGTGGAGGAGGGCGGCGGGGACCACAGGGGTGGAGGCGCGGGGCCCCCTCCCCTCGTCGTGCCTCCCCCCACCCCCTTTCAATCAGATTACAATCAGAGCTGATGACAGGACATATGGCTGTCACAGACCCCCCCCCCCCCCCCCCCCCCCGTGTGCAGACTTAATAAGAAGAGAGCAGAGTAATCCAACATGTTTCATCTGCTCCACTCTGTCAACCTCAAAGAGGTATAAAGGAGGCTCACACACACACACACACACACACACACACACACACACAGACGCACAAACACACTCTTATCTGATGTAATGGATTTGCAACAGCTATGAATTAGACGTTCTCGGGGGCGAGGGGGGGGACGTGTGGGAGGAGAAAGGACCACGTGTCAGTAGGCCGAGTTGGAAGATGCGTGAGGTAGAAGGAGGAAAATGTTGGATTCAGAAACGTTCCCAGGTCGGCGCCATAGCTGGAGGAGGAGCCCGCCACGGGCCGGGCGGGCTCCTCCTCCGGTTGACGTGGCAACATCACGGACCGGTGCCAGACGTTATAGCGAAGGTCCTCAGTCATCCGGACTGTTGGGATTCCTCGGTGTTTCAGGACGGGATGGTGCTGTTCTGATGGACCTTGGTCGGGTCGGGGAGAACAACCGAGTTCAGAAATAGAGCGGAGACGGATCCAGAGGGGTGGATGCACACACGTCGCCGACATTATCACGGAGATATCGGACACCTTTTTGTTTCCCGAAGAGATCAGTGCTCACTGATTGTGGTTGGGTCCAGGGAGCGTTTCTGGAGGAACGCAGCGCGTGACGTCTTCATATCGACCCACGTTGGCGTGCACCTCCGGTATTTTAACAGTGACAAAGAAGCCGACATTAGCTCCGGCACGGAGGCCGGCTGGACTCCCGAATAAATCTAGGAATTTCAGCCGCCGTAAGTGCTGCGACGGATCCATCTCTTAAAATGTGCTGATAACAGTAAAGAGGTGGGAGAGCGATGGCGTGGGGGGGGGGCAGCAGCGGCGTGACGCAGAAAAATGGAGGTGTGAGTAGATGAGGGGGAGAAGGAGCTCTCCTCGTTCCTCCCACTCCAGACAAATGGTACGGTCCAAGGTTGGAGCGGCATTAAGTGGATTGGACAAATGGATCCCTGCAGAGGGACCTGCAGGTGTCCCGGCCAAACACACACACACACACACACACACCACACACACACACACACACGCGTGGCCACGCCCCCGGAGGGGGAGGCTGCCAGGAAGACTTTTGCTTGGTCAGTAAACTGTTGACCGTCCTTGTCAGGGGAATGTTTATGTAGCTGGCCACCGGCCTGGCGAGGCTGGACGGGAGACGAAAGAGAGGCGTGGCCGTGAATAACGACACCACCGAAGAAGAATCATGCAGAAAATGAAGGGAAAGAGCAATATTTAAAGACACCGTAGGGGCAGGAGCGGAGCGGGGGGGGGGGTTAAAGGCTTGGCCGCTCGCCATCGCCGTCGCACAGCTGGTCAAACAGTCGTTGGCAGGCTGGAGAGCAGGCGGCAAGGGCGGGCGAAAGCTGCCCGGGATCATCCAGAACTGGGCATCGGCCAGTGACCCCGAGGCCCACCTGCGGCCCCCCCGCCCATGAAAGGTGGGATGTTTGTATCCTGGCTGTCGGCTCTGGCGTTAAAACCCAGGAAAAGCAGCAGCGCAGCCCTCACATCCAGTCGGGATAAACTCGTAACTTCCTCACGCTTCCCGGCTCGTTTATTCCAACTACGCACCTCATCCAGGAATGTTCCCCATCTCAACCCACACCTGAGCCGCTGGTGGGGGCGGGGCAGGGGGCGTGGCGGTGACATGGCTGGGGGCGGGGCCGGGGGCGGGGTAGTGACACGGCTGGGGGCGGGGCAGGGGGCGTGGCGGCTACATGGCTGGGGGCGGGGCTGGCAACACAAAGTGAAGACATTGCTTTGATCCGCGCTTGTTTGAAGACAGATGTTTTTTCTGGGGCGAAGTGCTGGGAAAAAGAAACGGTTTTAATGTTCCAGGTGCCAGCTCCGGCCTGGGCTTCATCTCTCTGCGCAGGTGTGTTTTCCTGGGGGGGGGATGGGGGGGTCAGGGGGTCGCGCTGACACAGGGTTGTTGATGTCAGCAGCCGTAGCCGCCACCTGCTCCTGTGGTTGGGGTTGCCAGGCCACTGGACATTTCCAGGATGGTCCTGGAATACCCTGGAAACTTCAAAATTCCTTTATTCCAGGAAAGGGTTCTCACTCCATGGATTACCAGCGCGTGCACGAGGAGGGACGATGCGCAAACCCGACCGTGCGAAGAAAATCGATGTTTAGGGCGGACTCGCAGGTCGGCACGGCCGCGATGGATCCGGCATTGACGCGTATCGATGCAGCCGCCAAATCTGTCAGGAGTTCAAGCCGCTCTTCGATCTTGGCGTTCCGGGCGGCCTCCGATCCCGACTAAACCCCAAGGTCAAGCGACACGAGTAGCCGTGTCGATACGGAAGCCCTTGTTTTCTCAGACTGGGCGCTTCCCAACACGCCAAATTCAGGCCGTTTATTCCCGAACACGGAGAGGCGAGCAGGAATCCCGCCGCCGGGGACGGAAAACTGCCGCCGTTACTCGGATGATGATGTTTCCTTTGGTTTGTTTTACTGAAATGATGGAAAACCGCGTCCCAGACGCTCATTTTAAAGGAAGAAAACCACCCTCCAGTTATCCCGCGACATTCCTTTGCCGAACAGGCATTAGTGAAAATCACGGATTTGTTTTATCAGCGGGGTGACGGCGCCGATCGTGGCGTCGGGACCTTCTTCCCACGGGTGGATGCTTTTACGACCATCCCTCACATCTGCTCCGGAGGAGCCGCACGTTCCCTGCGGCTCCGATGTGCGTTTGTTTCGGTTTTCCTGTTTACTCATGTGGAACGCCGAGAGAGAGAAGACCCACGTGCACGTTCCCTTATGCTGCCGTGCGCACAAATCCGGTCGAGTCGCCGCCATAACTCACCAACCCTACATTCATCAGCGGTGCCGGAGTAGCCGGGCCGGAGAGACGGGGGCTTTATTATATAGTGATGCCGTATACATACGTGATACATACGTGATACGTGGCTCTTTCTTCTTCTATTGTTTCAGTCAAAGCACGCTTTCATCTCTTCTTCTCCTCTCTAATTTGTTCCATTTTTACGCTACTGCCGACTTTTGAGGTTCCCGGGATCGTCCTTGAGGACACTGGGACGGGGGTCTGGACCAGCAGCACCAGAGCAACAGGCTGCTTGTGTCTGTCTGTCTGTCAGTCAATCAATCAATCAATCATCAATCAATCAATCAATCAATCAATCAATCAATCAATCAATCAATCAATCTTTATTTATACAGCGTCTGTTACAATCAAAATTGTTTCAAGGCGCTTTCCAGAATCCAGAGGAGAGGAGAGGAAGAGGGGAGGAGAGAGCGAGAGAGAAGAGGAGAGGAGAGAAGAGAGGAGAGGCAGAGGGGAGGGGAGGGGAGGGGAGGGAGGAGAGGAGAGAGAGGAGAGGAGAGGAGAGGAGAGGAGAGGAGAAGGAGGACGAGGAGAGGAGAGGAGAGGAGGGGAGGGAGGAGGAGGGGAGAGGAGAGGAGAGGAGAGGAGAGGAGAGGAGAGGAGAGGAGGTGGAGGAGAGGAGGGGAGGGGGAGGAGGAGGGGAGGGGGAGGAGGGGAGAGGAGAGGAGGGGAGGAGAGGAGGGGAGGGAGGAGGGGAGGGAGGAGGGGAGAGAGAGGAGGGGAGGGAGGAGGGGAGAGGAGAGGAGGAGGACGAGGAAGAGGAAGAGGGGAGGAGGGGAGGAGGGGAGAGGGAGAGAGGAGAGGAGAGGAGAGGAGAGGAGGAGAGGAGAGGGGAGGAGAGGAGAGGAGAGAAGGAGGTGTCCTGATCCGGAGGAAAAGCTGATAGAAGCACGTTAACGAGGCTAAAAGAGGAGGACGGAAGATTTTATCTGCAGTTTTCCAGCTTCGGCGTTCCGGCTTCCTCCGGTGACGCTGTGGCTCCTTTCTTCCCCGGATCAGGGAGAAGTTGAGGCTTCATTACTCAGCGTTAGAGAATTACCAGGATGTGTAAATCTTCATTCTGGATCGATACGGTCCCGAGCTGAAGCCCGGAACGTTATCCTGGAGCCGAGCGTGGCTATTTTTAGCTAAACTCCGGGCCTCAGAGCTGGTGAAAGTGTTGCCTTCTTCCAGATAACTTCCACGCCGAGGGAAGTGGGTCAGCGAGGAAGCTTCTCCGGGAGGTGCTCGGGAACGGGATGAATCCCATTTTTAAAGGACCCAGTCTCATTACGTGAACGTGCGCAATGGAACTCCACTTGCATTTGAACATTTGTTCCATCCTTCGCTTTCTAAAGAGCCCTTGTTCCAGTTCCCTTCATCTTCCTCACCCCCCCCCCTCCCCCACCCACCCCCCCCTCCCTGGGAGAAGCCCGCCTCAAGCTAATGGCGGCGACGCGCTGCCTCGGCTATCTCTCCGCGGCAGACGTCGTCGCTGTGCAATCACTTTGCCTGGGCAAGCCCCGTGTCATCGGGGGGGGGGGGGGGGGTGGGTGAAGCAACAGACACAAAGGAAAGGGAAAAGGGATGAACGGAAGTGGGACGCTGCAGGACTCTTAGTGAGCAGAAGTCCGATCATCTTCGCGCTGCTAGCAGTGATGCTAACAGTGATGCTAACAGTGATGCTAGCAGTGATGCTAACAGTGATGCTAGCAGTGATGCTAACAGTGATGCTAACAGTGAGCGCTGACCCTGCGCCCCTGCGTTATAATGGAGATCCTGACCCCTCAGGTCCGGAAACGTCAGGTATTAGCCGGGAATGACCGGTCCGATGCGTGGAGAGGCCGCTCCGACTCTCTTCCGCCCTGTTTTTGGGGCGGTTTTAACCTCCGAGGCCTCAGCCGTCCCCACGTGGTCTCAGCCTCCGTCCGGCAGTCGGAGCGCTGGAGCGCTCGTGTGTCCGGGGGAGCAACAGAGGGAGGAAGAGGGCGCTTTCATGTCTTTTTGATTATTATTCCCATTTCTTCATTGGCTCTTGCTCCGCTCCTTCCTGTCTGGCGTTCCCGCTCCAGGCTCTGCATCTCCAGGGGCCTGCCTTCCACATCAGACAGGATTCGCTCGCTCCTTCTTCTTCTTCTTCTTCTTCTTCTCTCTATATCGTGGTTCTGATGTCGATTCCGCGTTTGATTCCGTTGTGTTTGACTGCGCCTCCTTTTACTCCGAATACCGGCAGAAGGTGGAACGCCAGAGGGAGATGAGTGGAGGAGGAGCTGAAGCAAAGATCAGACGTGGCGGCAGAAGAAGGAAGCGCTTCGTTTTTAGCCGTTTTCGCCCCCCGCGCTTGTGTATCTGAGGATGTTTTAGCAGGAGAACACGATGCTCAATCACGGCGCGCGCTCCTGTTTTCATCTTTCCTGGCAGCTTTGTTGTGAGCGGAGACGCCGCCAGAACTTTACAGGAAGCTTTAAAGTAATCTGGGATGTCTTACTTCCTCCTTTTATCAGGCGGGCTTTGGGATGGCGGCAGCTGCGTTAGCGACCTGCGCGGCAGAACTAAACTAGCTGGGATGCTACCTGAAGGGTTGCGTAGCAGTCAGGAGCACAGCTAGTGGATGCTAACGATAGCGTGGAAGCTAGGCGCCGGGAGACAAATGTGGACTCGCTGACAATCAGGCTACCTGCTGTATCATCACCCATCAGATGGACTCAACAGATGTTGGTGATATCACGTCCATAAATCAGCACGCCGCCGCCGCCCTCGGCGTCTTCAATCATCCGGGCTCTCCTCTGGTCGTTTTCTCTCTTATTAATTCTTTACATTCATCACCGACCGACCAAACGTGAGTGCCGATGCTTCTCGGTTTTCCTCTCCGCTCGTGTCGGATCAGTTTATTATTCACACGCCGGCTCGGAGGCCGAAGCTGAAGTGAAATGAGTTGTGAAGCGGCGGCGTGCGCTTGGCTGCGCAGCAGCTATCTTGTTTATTTATTTGTTTATTTATTTATTTATTTGTTTATTTATTTATCTGAGGCTTTGGTGCCCTGCAGCTTAATGTCCGTCCATCCATCCCTCTCTTTCCTTCGGCTGTAACATCTTCCCGGCACACGGAGGGAATTTCTTCACATTTGACACAAAATAAACTTGTTTTTTTTTATTTGGTGAGAGCACAGACGTAAGCAGCTAACGACTCTTTTAGCATGACTGTTACAAAGGTGAGCGGCGAGACAAGAAGAGCTAGCTTCCGCGTGAGATGCGGCTAATTTGCTGACATTATGACATTATGTTAGCTTAGCAGCACAAACATTCCAAGTGTATTTCTGGAACATTAACGGATGCAAAGGTTACGTCCCGATTGATGGAGACGCTAACGGGCTAGCGCCCTGCTAATGTCTCCTAATTGCTCATTTAGAGCCACGAGCGATCGAACGTGCCAACGCCTCTTTTGGAATATTCGTTATAGTTGGAGGTCCGGTTTAGGGTGGTCTTCCTGGGTCGGCCCGGTCCGTTTATGCTAACGCTGGACTAGCATCAGGACACTTCCCGGGCTTCTGAGCTAAAGTTCTGCTGGTGTTTGTTGGGGCTCGTCTCTATTTTTCTCCCCGCTCCGCCGCCTCCTTCACTCATCCTGCCACGGCCGCTCCGAGCGGCGCTCAGATTGATCCGAACTTCCGCGCTCTGCCCAGCAGCGGCGTATCGATCACGCGGGAGGTGGGAGGAGAGGCGGGAGGACGTAGCCGGAGGAGGCGCGCTGCCTCCTCGGCCGTCTCGGAGCCTCGGAACAATGATGAGCGAGGCAGGAGGAGACAGATGGAGGAGCTGTGATGTCAGCGCTCCCTGACAGGTTCTCTCAGCCGCGGCGGGAACAGACAGTACTTTCTCCGTGATGAAGTGAGGGAAGGAGCGTAAAGGTGGGAATGAGGGGGCCGTCTCCGACCCCGGATCACCATCTGCCCCGGCGGATCCAAACAGGCAGATCTGGGAGATCCGGTGTTTCTTTATAATGACATGAAGCTAACGCTAGCGCTGTTAGCCAGCACGCCGAGCGGGACGGGTGCTGAGTGAGCCGGGGTTTGACGTTCCCAGGAAGCTCTCGGTGCCCCGGCATCGGACATGCCTGCAGCCACGAAGTGGACGACCCCCCCCCCCCCCACCGACGCGCGCCGCTAAGCTAAACGCTCGGGCCTCGTTGATGGTGCCGGGTCCACTTATCCGCACGGATCTCTCCTAACTTAGTCTGGGACTGATGCTCGTGAGGTCTGAGGTCGGAATCTCGGGCTTTTAGAGGCCTTTCAGCTCCGCCCTGCCGGGATAATGGCGTCGCTCTCCCCGGAGGTCAGAAACCCTTCGTCTACCTCCTCCTTCCATCCGTAGGTGTCACCATCACCATTAGCCCCCCCCCACGCCTTCAGAACCCCCCCCCCACCAGACCCTCCATCGCTCTGCCCTGTCACTGCCAGAGTCTCTCCCCCTTCCATCTCCCAGCTCCAAACACAGCCTCTCCTCCGGCCGCAGCTCTTCCAGCCTCATTGTGAGAATACGGAAAAGAGCAGGGGGGGGGGCAGAAGGGGGGGGGGGGCAGAAGGTGAGTCCAGGGAGGGCATATTTTAGAGAAACTGGGGCACGGTCGGGATGGTGGCCAGAACTATCCAGACAGACTTTAGGAGGAGTTGTGTTTTATAGCTTCTAGTGTGGTCCGGGGGGGGTGGGGGGGGGGGGGGGGTGTCTACCACTGAAGCCAAGTGCAGCTATCCACTGGCCTAAGTGGTGGGGGGGGGTCACAGGGGACAGCTGACCGCGAACAGAACCGCTGTAAAAACATGCAAACAAACACTGGGGAGCGGAGACAAAAGCTCTCTGCCTCACGCTCACGTGCACGCCCACGTGCACGCCCGCACCGGTTTGCCCTCTGTTTCAGCCCAGCGAACAAAAGGGGGGGGGGGGGGGATGGGGGGGGATCGAAGCCATTAGGAGCCTTATTACTTTTTTATCAGAAACGGGAGAATCGCCTCGTCAAATATAGAGGAAAAGAGGAGTAAAAGTGGGAGGGGCCGGGGGAGGGGGGGGCGTGTGTGTGTGTGTGGTGTGTGTGGGGGGGGGGGGGGGGGGGGGGTCAGGGGGGGTCCACATAAAAGCCTAATAGAGCTGTGGGAAGAGGCCCTGCTGGTGAAACCACACCAGCATCTGGAAAAAAGAATCAAATTCTTACTCATCAGCTCGGTGGCTTGTAAGTCGACCCCCCCCCCCCATCACCACCCCCCCGCCGTCCCCAGCCAGTCCCTTTACTGTCTCGTGTGTGTGTGTGTGTGTGTGTGTGTGTGTGTGTGTGTGTGTGTGTGTGTGTGTGTGTGTTGGGCTGCTCCATTACAGCTTTTGAGGATGTTTAACTGTGTGTGCGGAGCGCTAATGCTAATGAACGGGCTGCAGCGGAGGACTCGGGGACGGACGGATCGATGCTGCCGATGGCGCGCGCTTATTATGGGCTGCGGATTAAAGTGTTATTTACATTTAAGGCGTGTTTCCCAGTATTTAACAGGCCCGTATACGCGTATAATCAAAGTAAAACGTCCCGGCTACGCAGCTAGCTGCGTCAGCTATTAAAATAGCTTAGCATCATTCACTGATTTATTGATACGTCCCACAAGGGGAGGTTCTAAGATTATTGGATGCTTCAGGTAAGCGTTTGCTGCCCCCCCCACCCAACTGAACTGCACCTGGAGGAGGAAACGCAGCATTTTGTGTTTGTCTTTCCCTGCAGATTAGCTAGCAAATGCTAACCCTCTTCAGCGGGGTCAGAGTTGAGCTTGCACTTCAAAGCCCTCGCTCCAGATTGCCCAACCCCCCCCCCCCCCCCCCCCGACACTCACGAGCTGGAGGGGATGTATCATCTTTAAATGAGGAGGCCTCTTATAGGAAGCAGGGCGAGCCGACTGGAATGCTAATTGTCCTGCCCGACTCCTGCGAAAAGCAATAAGAAATGAAACCAGCCTCAAGACATCCCAGCACACACACACACACACACACACACACACCACACACACACACACACACACACACACACACACACACACACACACGGATATTGCTGTGCTGGTGTTTTGCATAAGTCCTCTGTTGTTGACTTGAATCTCGTTTAAGAGTTGTGAGGCTCCGCCCCCCCCCCTCAGAACCGGTGATACCCTGATAATGCCGTGACCGGACCGTCCGTCAGAACTCCGAGGAGCTGGGAGAGGCTTCCATTCCCGGTGTGGAGTGTTAGCCGACCGAGGCAGCAGCGTGGGATGAGGAGCGGGGAGGTTAGCGGTTAGCGGCCCGTGCTAACGAGGGCTCAGAGGGGGGGTCAGTCCGGGAGGTCAGTCCATCCTCGCTCTCTTCCTCCTGTTCCGGGTCTCTTGGATCTTTGGTCCGCGCTCCCAAGTGGCAGCGGATTTGAAGCGGGAGAACAGCCTGTGCTTAATCCATCTTTTATTCATTGATTTATTGTTCTTTTATTATTATTACTGTGATTCCACGGAGAACTCCCGCCCCCGCTGCTGCTGCCCTCTCGACATTACTCCATAAAATATTCCCACTCTCCCGTTTTATCCACTAAACGGCTCTGGAATATTCACTTTTGTGGCCATGTTCAGCTTAATCCTGATGCACCAAACACACCTGGACTCTGTTTCCCTTCGTCTCGGATCGATCAAACCACCTGTGGCCTTTCAGGAACGCCGCCTCCGGAATCTGCTCGCTCCCTGATGTATATCCATAGGAGGAGAATAAAGGAGCACGGTGGCGTTTTCCACCCAACAAAGGCAACAAAGCTGCCTGGGATTCATTTATCTCCGGGAGTGTGTGTGGCGGATCCAGGAAAACAGAATCCCAATATTCGAGTCCCTAATGGAAATAAAGGAAATCCTGATGGATGCTTGAGGAGGAGATTAAAGTCTGTGGTTCCTGGAGCCTCCTGCTGCCCGTCGTCGGAGCGTTGGGGTCATTTTCCCGCATCCTTGGATCAGCTCGGAACGCTGCGAGTACGGAATCATCTCCACCGGCTCTGAGTCCGCCCCTCTTTCCCCCTCAAAGACCCAGTCCTGGTCCCACCGGGTCCCGGGGCCCAAAGAGTTCTGATGAACAGTGAAGCAACATCCCGACCTCAAAGTCGTCACGATGGAGGAGATATTAGGCAGAATGTGTGTGTGTGGTGTGTGTGTGTGTGTGTGTGTGTGTGTGTGTGTGTGCGTGAGTAGTCGGGGGCCACGTGCACGTGCGTCAGCGCTTCACGTTTCTGGGTTGCTTCGCTCCGACTGCGGCCGTCAGTCAGACGACCGCCAACGGCGATCCGTCACGTGCACGTGATCCGTCACGTGCACGCGCGTGTTCAACCTGCCTGACGACACGCTGAGGAGCACAAATAAGGCGGCGGATTAGTCCTGGCAGGTGCGAACACCAGCGCCGATCATGTGTGCACGTCAGACATCCTGACACGTTCTCATGCCCCCCCCCCGTCCCCCCATCCCCGTCCCCCCCCCCCCATCACTGAGCCCCCCCCATGCTAATCCTGCAGCTGGTGCGCGCTCGTTACGGCTTTGCTGACAGTAACAGCAGATCCGGAGCAGCAGGAGTAAATCTCAGGCTTAAACCCACGTGCTCCGGTGTCCCTCAGCACCTCCGTCCCCCCCCCCCCCCTCGCCCCCCCCCCCCCCCCCCCCCCCCCCCCCCCCCCCCCCCCCCCCCCCCCCGCCCCCCATTACATCTGTATTAATTACAGTCTCCCCTACGTCCCGGCTCGTTAGCATAACGCTGATGAAGGCCCACCCCCCCCCGCCCCTCGGGAACGTTCATTTGGTGACATCAAAAAGGCTAACGGGTCATTTATCGTAACTGTTTTGTCATTATTAGTGTGACGGGGCCATTTTGGAGATCACATGATCATTTGGGATGAAGCTCCGTTGTGTTTCTGGGTGAATGGACCTGGAATCACCGCTCTGTCCTCGGAATATTCCGCTCCTCTCCAGTCCTGCTCCTGCTCCTGCTCCTGCTCCTGCTCCTGCTCCTGCTCCTCATCCTCTCCAGTCCTGCTCCTGCTCCTGCTCCTCATCCTCTCCGGTCCTGCTCCTGCTCCTGCTCCTGCTCCTCATCCTCTCCAGTCCTGCTCCTGCTCCTGCTCCTGCTCCTGCTCCTGCTCCTGCTCTGCTCCTCATCCTCTCCAGTCCTGCTCCTGCTCCTCATCCTCTCCGGTCCTTGGCTTGGCCCCCGTTTCCTTGTTGTGGTCGCGTTCCTCTCGATCCTCTGAGGAGCAGAGCGGCTGATTGATGATTCGCCATCTGGCTGCGAGTCGTTGACGCCGAACTTCTTCATCCGTGATGGATGATCGGAGTGGAATCAACTCCTTCCTGTCGTCACTTCGGAGTGCCGCTGGGCGGCTTCCTGCTCGGAACCACTGCGCATCGTCTTGCTCCCAGTAAACATCTCCACCTCAGGGAACGCTGAAGAGGGAACGCTGAAGAGGGAACGCTGAAGAGGGAACGTTGAAGAGGGAACGCTGAAGAGGGAACGCTGAAGAGGGAACGCTGAAGAGGGAATGTTGAAGAGGGAATACTGAAGAGGGAACGCTGAGGAGGGAACGCTGAAGAGGGAACGTTGGCCTCTGACGTCGGAAGAGCGGCTCTTCGCTCAATGATCTCACCTGAGAGTCGGTCTCATACCGTCCCTACGTGCTAATCAAACCCGCGCGCTAATGTGCACAGCTGCATCACCTCACGTTCCCTGAAGCAAGCGGAGCGTTCAGCGTTCCAGGGGGGCGGGGCCACGTCCCAGGTGTCGGCAGATAGCGGCTCTGCGTCTCTTCCCTCCACACATGTGTTTGAACCGGGAAACTGACCTTTGACCCGGTCTCCAACAGGAGCTGAGCAGCTGGATGGACATCGTTGCCGTGCGGAGGCGTGGCAGCGCTCTGTAATATCCTGTGGAGCGGCGTCGGGAGGACGCCGGGATTATCGTCCGGCTGGATTAGGGCCGGCTCCCTCCGCCACATCTGCTCCGCCACAGCGGCAGATTACAGGGAGAGCACATGCTCCGTTACAAACACACGGGCACAGGATGTAATCTCGTCAAGCGATTAGGATCCGTTTTGTCTCCCCACACGAATGAAAAGAACAAAGGACAAAGAACAAAGGAGTTCAAAGGGGGAGTTGTCGGAGGCCAGATTGGGCCTTTTTCTCACCTCTTAACTGGAGCCGCACGACATGGGGGGTGTAGGTCCGGACAAGGAGAAGGGGCTGGAGCTCCTGGTGGCCCCCCCACTGGTCCTGCTGCCAGCTTTAGATGCTGGATTGGCAGCGTCTGGGTCCTGGAGCTCCTTTCATGCTCCTTTAAACACTCCTGCCTGGTTCTGAGCGGGGTCAGAGGTCAGCTACACACCTACAAAACAAGGATCGAGCAGTTCAGGGCCACATTTCATCATCTCCCAGTTGCGCTGCAGCCTAGCTGCCTTTAGCATTTTGGTGGACTAGCGCAAGGTGACGCGCACGTTGCTCCGCTGAGCCATTAATTAGCCTAACGAGGATACGACAGTGCAGTTTAAGGTCTCTCGCTCTCTCTCTCTCTCCTTTAACAATAGTCCTATATTCCCTGCGAACAAACATATGCACACGCCATCTCCTGAACACACACGAACGTGTCTGCAGAGACGTACGCGTGCTCCCCGCCACCCACCGCTAATTAGCCGCTAATTATCCAGGCACGTGTAAACAATCTCAGCAGATGGCAGCAGCCGCGCCATTAGCGCTAATGACCTTGAGCCGCGCGAGGCCGCGGGCTTCCATTCAGGAGCGGCCTCGCGCTTTACGACATGCAGCATTATCGTTAAATGCTACGCTAGTGCTCCCCCCCCCTCCCGACCAAGGTTACCAAACCAGCTGCCATGAAGGCCGGGAGGTGGGTCGGTTGCATCTCCCACCATTTTGGTGGTTTCCAGGTCACCGCTGGGGGGTGAGTTGGATATGAACCACGCTGCCCCTGATACGCTCGCACGTATGGATTTACCCTCCTGCTTCAGGAGCATTTGCATCCTTTTCCCTGCTAAGGAAGCTAAGGAAGTAGCGGGACCTGCAGCCGAGAGTGACCCCGAGTGCTCTTCCACCACGCTTGAGGATCACGTGGGAGTGAGGCCGGTTTTAAAGTCATCGTTCACACGGAAATGGGATGTATACAACCAAGATGGGAGGTGGAAGTGGATCCTGTCTAATATTCATGGGTTTTTAGATCACTCGTGTTTCCGTTTCTCATTAAAATTCATCGTTACTAGCATGCTAGCGGGCGATGACCTCATTGGGCGACTTCCTGAAGGTGTCCTCCATCGGGATAAAATCCGAGGCGTGGGTGACGGCGCGCGCGTCGCCGTGCCGACTTATCGCCGTTCAGGAAGCGCGCAATTCCTCTGTAATGGAACGGGATGAAATGCTAACGCTTCACTTTAGTCAGCTAAGTTCTCTGACTCCCTGAACAGAGGGATGAATGAAAACTGCCATGGAAACGGGGAATAATTACAATTTGCTCTTCGCTGTCCTCTGCCTTCCCTTTGTTAGCGTGATTCTTCGGTCTACGCTGACATTTCCTATAATAGCTACTGGAAAAACCGCCTTAATAAAGGCGCCCGTCTTCACACACCTTTAAAAACAACAGTGGAGGGAAAAGAGCGCTCTCAGATGTTCCACCCCCCCCCCCCCTCCCCTTTAAGGCTAATTGGATCCGGTTCTCTCTATTTCCGTCGCGTCTTTCCTGAAACTGCGACACTTTCAGTAAAAATGCTGCTAATTTCTGCGTCCCTATTTCCTCTGGCTCCGCGCGCGCTAGCTTCAGAGCTATGAAAGAGTGAAAGAAAGGTGAGCAAAGAACGACCCCCCCCCCCTTTAAATGGCAGAGGCTCCTCTCTTTGAACGGACCTCGTCCCTTCATCTCAGCCGGTCCGGCCCGGCTCCGGCCGTGGCCGTTCTGCCCTTTTCCTCACAATGGCGACGCTTTTATTTCCAGAACAATGTGGCTCAGAGCTCCAACTGGATCTCATCTGCATCAGAAAAGAAGCCTGATGTGGACCCGGAGGACCACGTGTGGACCCGGAGGACCCTGTGTGGACCTGGAGGACCCTGTGTGGACCCGGAGGACCCTGTGTGGACCCGGAGGACCACGTGTGGACCCGGAGGACCCTGTGTGGACCCGGAGGACCACGTGTGGACCCGGAGGACCACGTGTGGACCCGGAGGACCCTGTGTGGACCCAGAGGACCATGTGTGGACCCGGAGGACCCTATGTGGACCCGGAGACCGCGTGTGGACCCGGAGGACCACGAGCAGCTCGTTTCCTCCCAAATTGTGACTTAATCCTAGAACTGTTGGTCTGTTTCCTGATCAAAGCCAAGATAACGGCTTTGATCTGGGGAAGATCCAACGTCAAAGTCCTTCCAGAATCTAGACTCCGGGTTCTGGACCGTCCTTGAGTTGATTCCCAAAAAGACAAACAAACAAACACCTGTTGTCACATGACCTCCGTGGTGGTGGTGACCAGACGGCTGCTGAGCGGAATTCAAAGGGCTGAACGGACACGTGTCGGTTGGTCCCGGTCCAGATCCCCCCTGGTGATCTGAGGTGGTCCTGGTCTAAACTGGCCCCAGCACTGACGTCATCCCGGCTCTTCGGTTCCGGCAGGAACTGGTCGGAGCAGGAGGGCAAACTCATTTTCTGAGTGCAAATCTTGTTTCCTTTGTTCTCGGGCTGATGAGCACCGACTCTCAGAGGACGGGGGGGATTTCTCCGGCGTTTAGGGCAGATTAGGCCGCCGATAAATCGTCTGTCGTGTTTGTTCTGATCCCGTTTCCACGTCAACGTGCGGAGTTCTGCGGAATTCTGCGGAATTCTGCGGAATTCTGCGGAGCGCCGAGCAAATGAGGAGTTTAAAGGGGCAGAACTGAAATAAAGCCACCCCTCCTGGCTCCCTCGCCACTGTGACCCCAGCAGAACGAGGCGCCTTCCGGCCCGCCGGGACCTTATGGAGCCTCTGGAAGCCAGCGGCCGGAGGCCGGAGGCCGGAGAGCCTCTTGTGTAAATGGAATGTGAAAACTGCACCTTTTTTTTTTCAATAAAGTGTCGAGAGTCCGCCGACGGACAGACGCTCATCAAGCAGCAGCACGGACCTGTCAATCACCCCACAGCCAATATGGCTCCAATGACACAGCCGTCAGTCACCTGAGGGGGAGGGAGGGGGAGGAGGGGGACACATGGTCCCGGCGGGGCTGCGATGAGGAGCAGGAACCGGCGATGGAACTGCTTCCTGCTTTAGTCCCTGAAGAGGAGGAGAAGATGAGGAATGGGAGAGGATGAAGAACAGGGAGGTGCTGCATCAGAGGTCCGCACACGGAACCGGTGATGATCGGTGGACAGGCTCGTCCTGTCCTCGTTAGCAGCATTGTTAGCTAACCCGGCTGGTGCTTGGTGGACGGGCTCGTCCTGTCCTCGTTAGCATTGTTAGCTAACCCGGCTGGTGCTTGGTGGACGGGCTCGTCCTGTCCTCGTTAGCGTTGTTAGCTAACCCGGTTGTTGCTTGGTGGACGGGCTCATCCTGTCCTCGTTAGCGTTGTTAGCTAACCCGGCTGGTGCTTGGTGGACGGGCTCGTCCTGTCCTCGTTACCATTGTTAGCTAACCCGGTTGTTGCTTGGTGGACGGGCTCATCCTGTCCTCGTTAGCGTTGTTAGCTAACCCGGCTGGTGCTTGCTGGACGGGCTCGTCTCGTCCTCGTTAGCATTGTTAGCTAACCCGGCTGGTGCTTGGTGGACGGGCTCATCCTGTCCTCGTTAGCATTGTTAGCTAACCCGGCTGGTGCTTGGTGGACGGGCTCATCCTGTCCTCGTTAGCGTTGTTAGCTAACCGGCTGGTGCTTGGTGGACGGGCTCATCCTGTCCTCGTTAGCATTGTTAGCTAACCCGGCTGGTGCTTGGTGGACGGGCTTGTCCTGTCCTCGTTAGCGTTGTTAGCTACCCGGCTGGTGCTTGGTGGACGGGCTCGTCCTGTCCTCGTTAGCATTGTTAGCTAACCCGGCTGGTGCTTGGTGGACGGGCTCGTCCTGTCCTCGTTAGCATTGTTAGCTAACCCGGCTGGTGCTTGGTGGACGGGCTCGTCCTGTCCTCGTTAGCGTTGTTAGCTGGTGCTTGGTGGACGGGCTCGTCCTGTCCTCGTTAGCGTTGTTAGCTAACCCGGCTGGTGCTTGGTGGACGGGCTCGTCCTGTCCTCGTTAGCATTGTTAGCTAACCCGGCTGGTGCTTGGTGGACGGGCTCGTCCTGTCCTCGTTAGCGTTGTTAGCTGGTGCTTGGTGGACGGGCTCGTCCTGTCCTCGTTAGCGTTGTTAGCTAACCCGGCTGGTGCTTGGTGGACGGGCTCGTCCTGTCCTCGTTAGCATTGTTAGCTAACCCGGCTGGTGCTTGGTGGACGGGCTCATCCTGTCCTCGTTAGCATTGTTAGCTAACCCGGCTGGTGCTTGGTGGACGGGCTCGTCCTGTCCTCGTTAGCATTGTTAGCTAACCCGGCTGGTGCTTGGTGGACGGGCTCGTCCTGTCCTCGTTAGCGTTGTTAGCTGGTTCTTGGTGGACGGGCTCGTCCCGTCCTCGTTAGCATTGTTAGCTAACCCGGTTGTTGCCTGGTGGACCTGGGAATCCAAAAGCTTGCTTTATTTATTAGGATTCCATCTCTTCTCTCCATCCTCCCTCTCCACCCTTGTTCCTTTATTATGGTTCGATCGTCAGGAACTTTGTTTCTGGATCAAGCCTGAGCAGCAGAGTCGGACAGTAAATTGGCACTTCTGTTGCTTTAGCCCCCCCAGTCCCCGCTCCCGTGACCCCGCTGCATCTTTATTAAATGCAAAATGAGGAGAAAAAACACATTTATTGGAGACAAAAACCAGCCTGATGTTACGGCTCAATTTGGGATTTTTACGCAGTAATGATGTGTAATCATTGGACATGATTAGCCCGAGAGGAGGGTGAATTGTGATTATTGTGAGGGAATGGAAAGAGGGGGAGGAGTGTGTGTGTGTGTTGTGTGTGTGTGTGTGTGTGGGGGGGGGGGGGGGGGGGTTCAGAGAAAAGCAGAAGGTAAGATGAGCTAATTGGCTCCCTGTGCAGTGAAACGGCCCCATCCATCCTGTTAGCTTTATTAAGACGTGTCCTTCATTAGGTCAGGACAACGGGGGGGGGGGGGGGGGGGGGGGGGGGGCGGAGCAAGTGTCTGCATGCATGTTTACAGTTGGGGGGGGGGCATGTTTATATATGCCTCTGTAGCAACGTGAGAATGAGAGGAACCAGAGACACCAACGGAGAGCGAAATGAGACTGTGTGTGTGTGTGTGTGGTGTGTGTGTGTGTGTGTGTGTGTGTGTGTGTGTGAGACTGTACTCAGACTGAGCCTCCTTCTTTATGTACGCTGTATCGACACGCTTTGAGCACACGCGGGCCCCCGCCCGGGCGCCCCCGGTGGCCCCCCCGGCGCCGCTTGATGGACGGCGGACGGCTGTGACCTTTTCGCTTTATCTGCCGAGGCGAAAGTGTCGCACGTCGTCATACAGTCGGATAAAAAAATGAAGTGAGGTCCGACGTGACATTCAGCATCCCGCGCGAGCTTTGTGTCAATGTCACCAGAGACACGGAATAAAAGAATCACACACACACACACACACAACACACACACACACACACACACACACACACACACACACAAACCTGTTAAAACTCCATTTATTGTTGGAACCAAACTAGCCTGTCCAACCAACGGCTCCAGGAATGACAAGGACTGTATAAAAATCCCATCTGGGGACTTTAAAAGCTCGTAATAAGACCGTGAAGTGGAGCTTTTCCCCGCGCTCTCCTCGCCACGGCCCCCGGAGAGTAATGGCGCCCGCTGTCACAGTCGGCCCGCGCGTCGGCCGTCGCTAATCATTTCCTCTTTGTGATGAAAAGTCAGTGAATCATTTTGGAAATAATTTGTTTCCGTGTTCTCTCCACTGTAATTATCAAGTGCGTTACGGGAAAAAAAAAAGCGCTTCGGGCGGCGCCGGGGCTCCGGATGCTTTGGAGCAGGAAAGACGTATACGTGGAACGCCGGTGAAACAGGAAAGTCCAATTTCCGGTGTGTGTGTGGATGTTTGGGGGCTGCTGTTAGTCCAGCAGAGCTGAAAAGAACCTTTTGGTGCCGTTTGGGCCGGACCTCTACTTACAAACGTCTCTACATGCGAATTTTTCTGGTTACGAAGTGTCTCAACGGGAAAAATATTCCTCTTGTTACGAAGGAAATTTCAGGATACGAAGGTCAAAAATACGCTACCGCTGCTACTCGCAGCTCGTGGAGTTTAGCAAACACAAACATGCTAGTAGCTGCTCTGCCATTAGCTATCGCCTAGCATCTTCCTGTTCCCATTGGCTATCGCCTAGCATCTTCCTGTTCCCATTGGCTATCGCCTAGCATCTTCTGTTCCCATTGGCTAGGAGGGACGTCAATATGTACAAGTTTGTGTGTATCCCAGCGTCGCCTTTGTTTCACTTTTATTTGTTGTGGGTGTTCGTATGTTTGTCCATTAGGTGGCGGTGTTGCCACAAGTGTTAACATTCGTTGCTAGTAATGACGGCTAATGTAAGATTAGCCTGTAATAAAGTTGATTTTGTTCCTGGAGAAGCCTTGCACTGAATTCCTACATTTATTGTGCAGTAATCTCATTGTAACATGTATTTGTTACATGTTTTGATGCATTTTTATGATTTATTAAAAAAAATATGTCCGAATTTTTGGGGGCTTGGAACGGATTAGGGCATTTACATGGAAAACACGTCTCTACTTATGTAATTTTCAGGTTAGGGAAACAATAAAATTCATAAGTAGAGGTTCCTCAGTATCTGCGCGCCCCCCCCTGATAGCGCCGCGGCGCGCAGATAAGAGCGCGTCTGTTCCGCACCATTTGGCTGCGGGGAGGATAATGAACGCGAGATGTGTTACTTTGTCGCTGACGCGTCGCCGTCTCGCCAGCAACACTCGGCCCCCGCACGCTCACGCCGGCGCCTGAACAAACAGCAGAACAAACATGAAGGTGAACCCGCGCGCCGGGCGGCCGTGGGCAGCAGCAGGAGCTTCTCTCGTCTCCAACCTGCTCGTGCATGATTGAGGACATTGTTTCCAGCGCACGCGCCTCGTCGGCGAGCAGCGGGTCCGCGGGTCGCCTTCAGATTCCTCCCTCATTCGTTTATTCTCCTCTGGAATGAGCTTAGCTTCAACACGGGCGCCTCGATCCTCCTCCTCCTGGTGTTCTCCTCCTCGGATCTATTACATCCCATATTCTAGCTGCTGATTTGCCTCCGCAGTCACAACGGTGTAATATAGCGGCCGCGCCGCGCGCAGCGGTTTCTCCTGTCGGGATCTTGAGGGAAATTAAAAAGGCGGCGCAGTCGCACGCGTCCTCGGTGGATTCAGTTGTGCAAAGAAGGGAAATTGTCATTAAAGTAAAAAAACAACAGCAGGCGTGTTGACGCCGAACTTTTTGCTCTTTAAACGGCGCCGCTGCGGCGCTCCAATTGCTGCTTCTTGGCGAGAGCTTGGCCCGGCGTGGCTAAAGGTTAGCGCGTGGATTTGGGATATTAAAAGATGGCGCGCTTAATGTTTGAGCACGTTTGATGGGTTGGGGGGGGGGGGGGGGGGGTGCCAAGACCTCCCAGATGCTAAAGCTAAACACGCGTCTGTGGTTGAAGCACCTCGATGGAGAGTCCTTCAGCTGCAGTCCAACTCCATCGGTCCGTCTCCATGTGGACCACCAGCGCACAGAAGTGCGTAGGAGGACGGGGCAGCTTGGGGGGCCGGGAGGGGGGTCGCTGCCCCCTCCCAGGAGGGGGGTCGCTGCGGATGATTTGTTCTCAGTTTATTCAATTAAAAGAGAGTCAACGTTGGCAGAGAGCAACAGTGGCGTCGCTAAAGCTCCCCCGCTGCTTCCGATGCTGGCTGCCGACTAAATAAACACGATAAATGCAGTGGAGCCTCCGGGGGGGGGGGGGGGGGCTCCTGGGGGCCGCGGAACGGAGGCGTGAGCGCGAGCCGCCGACAAATATATGCTGGCGACGGACCAGAGCAGGTGTGTGTTTACGCGTGTGGCGGCTCCGCGAGCGGAATGCCGAACAGCTGATTAGCTCCCTCCAATCTTCCCTCCACGTTTGCGTCCCGCGTGTGGAAAATCGACAGCTGCCCCCCCCGGCGCGGGGGCCTCTGAGGGACGGGCGAAGTATCCGTCGGCACGCGCGCTCACGCCCGCGCCCCCCCCCCCCCCCCCCCCCACGCCCGGGAGGAGGGGGCCGACCACTGAACACGACAGATTTTCACACCCAGCGGGACCATTAGCGGCGCGGCTGGAGAACCAGCAAACTTCCACCCTCATCAGCGTCACAGACGCGCGCACGTGCTTCCAGCACAGCTGTAGAGTGTGTGTGTGTGTGTGTGTGTGTGTGTGTGTGTGTGTGTGTGAGGACACCAATGGAGGCCAGAGCCCAGAGCTCCTGTCCTGGTCCCACAGGTGGATCCTCACCAGGAAGCTCCTCCTCCTCCTCCGACCTTTGCTGACTCACCGTTCCGGCGTTTCCCATGATGCAGTTCTGCTCGGCTTCATCCCATCCTGATGTTCCACCTTTGCTGTGATTTCCCTCCGGAGCCGTCGCACATGAGGAGAATTCCCTCTGCGACGCGTTAATTACTCTTATGAAGTTTCCCCACTTAACAGCTTAACTGTGGTGAGGATGAGGTTTGGGATGGACCAGGACCAGGACCAGGCCGAGGTCCGATCGCACATGAGAAGGCTGCCGTTCTCAGCTTAATACGGGCGCCGCCGCCGCCGCTCGCCTGATGCTTCCATTATTACCGGTGCTGCCGGGCTCTTGAAGGTCCGGGACCTCCTTCCTCCGTCTCAAATTACCTGCTTTGATCTTTAATGTCCTTTTGATGTCTGTGTAATGTGATATTCTTTTGCATTTCCTCCGCCGGGGCTTCAGCCTCGCTCTGATTGGCCGTGGCGTGGCGCTCTAAAACACACATCTCAGATACCGCTCCCAGCGCCGGGGTCAAGCGTGACCTTTGACCCGACTCCCATGCAGCGGCGGGGTTAAAGTCGGCGTTCTGCTGCGCCCCCCCCAACCCCCCCCCCCCCCCCCCCCGCTGTGTGGGCTGATTCCGAGATAGCGCCGATGAGCCCCCGTGAGCCCTTAATGAGACACAGATACTCATCACAGATCAATGGCGCCGTCACCCTCGCGCCCGCCGTCCTGTGGGCAAACGACTGCGCACGTGCGATACGGCGCGCTCCGTTTGCCCCCCCCCCCCCCCGTGGTGTCCTCTCCTTCTCCCTCTTATCTCTCCCATCTTAGATAAAAGCACAGCGCTCACCGCTGGGGGGCGATTAGTCTCGGCCGTGTCGGAGCGGCGTTTCTGGGCCCCGCCCCCCTCGCCTCCCTCCGTGGCAGGCGTGGAATTAACCCGCGCGGCGGCGGGAAGAGCGGGAAGGCCCCTCAGAGCCGCTCTTTTATCTGAGTTTTGCATCTGCTCAGCCACATTGTTCTCCCCCCACCCCCCCCCCCATTCCCAAAGGATCCGGTTTTAACGGGGCTCCGCGCTGTCGGGGCAACGTTCCGAAGCTGCAACTTTCAGGTTGTGATGCGGATCAATACGGTTTGGCTGCATTATTCCGACTCTGCCTTTGATCTGCCATACATATTTATCCCCGACGGCTGGTTTCCAGACTCCAGATCTCAAAGTCACGAGTTCACCCGAAGCCGCGTTTATAAATATGGATCCGGACAAAGCCCGGAATTCTGAATATCAACGAGCGCGCGAGCCTCTTGCTGCTCACATGTTGCTAACAGCTTCTGATTTCCTCCATTAGTTTTGCTTTTATCGCATTCACTACGCTTTCATCTTTTTTTCTTTGATGTGCTGCACGCGGGGGTCCAGATGTTCCGGGCAGGAAATGAATCGCTCCTGCGGTTCAGAGGAGGTCCGTTTAGGATTTGGGATTATTCTCACACGCTGATCGGCGTTTTCGACCTAGACGCTACTTTAGCGTGTTGGCTAACGGCGCCTTTGAGGAGGTGTTATCGTCAAACCGAGCGTGGACGAGGGGAAGCCTGAGTAGCAGATCCGGATCGGAGTGTAAATCATCTGGCTCATCCCTCCCGTCCCCCAGTCTCCCCGCTCGTAGTAGCAAATACCAGCACGATAGATCATTCTGACAGTTTAATCCCGACGCCTGATTATCAGTCAATTTGATAATTATCTCATCCAACCACCCAATTAATGTGTTCTATATTTACAGTGGTCGCCCAGCTAGCTCAGCGGCGCCGCGTCATTTATCGAGCGTCAGACGCCCGAGGAGTCGGGAGCGACGCCCGTGTCTCCGTCACATGACCCGTCACATGACCCGTCACATGACCCAACTCTGTGTTCTCCGCAGACGACGTGCCCCCCTACTTCAAGACGGAGCCGGCCCGGAGCCAGCTCAACCTGGAGCGCAACAAGGTGGTGCTGACCTGCATGGCGGAGGGAAGCTGGCCCCTGGAATTCAAATGGATCCACAACAACACGGAGCTGACGCGCTTCTCGCTGGAGTACAGGTCAGGAAGTTCGCCGCCGCCGCGTGGGCGCCGCCGCCGCTGACGCGCTAGACACGGGGAATGCTACGCATAAACAACACCTGGCACCCGGGTTTTCCGGGCTTTTTTCCTGACTTCCAGCATTCCCCAACTTGTGTAACGTGGCAAACGTGGGCTTATCTGAGGGGGGGGAGTCTGCGCGGGTGTGAAGGGAGCGCCGGAGGAGTAAACCGGGGTCCGTCCGATGCTGATAAGAGCGGAGTGGGAGCGCCGAGGTCAGAGGGCCGGGAGTGACAAACACGTGTTCTAACCATTGATTAAAGTGGCCCAGCCCGCCGGCGCCGCAGCACCTCATTGGTTTTTTGTCGTGTGACCGATGGCGTGATGGAGCGGCCGATTTAACGAGCGGCCCGCCAACAAAGCTGCGGCGCTCCGGTCGGGTCGATGCGTCGCGCTGCGTCAACAAGCCCCCGTCTGGCAAATGATTTCCTTTTTGTTCCTACTGGGTCAGTTTAAGGGGGGCGGAAAAGCCTCAAATCCCACCTCCATGGTCAACGTTAGAGCCCGGACGGAACCAGAGGAAACCCGGCTGCTCAGGCTAGCATCGCTCGCTAGCCCCGCTCGCTAGCACCGCTCGCTAGCTCAGCGCGTTGGGGGGCCCTTCCCTCCCTGCAGCCGTAGTAAATGCAAACAAGACGTAAACAACCTGAAATCCATTCTAATTAATCAGCTTCAACCGCGCTCTGATTGGCCGACAGGCGGCGTTCCGGCGCCGCCGGACCTGTCAGGCAGCGCCGGAACGCCACAGAAAGGAGGTTTTTATCTCCAAGGACAGGTGGAACAAGTGCCCGCTCACACGCAGAGTGTATCCATTTATTTCCTGCTGTATTCCAGCCACTTCCTGCATGCTGATGGCTTTCTCGCGTGTGTGTGTGTGTGTGTGTGTGTGTGTGTAAACACAGATTCTTATTCTCCACGAGTGTTTGAGCAGAGCGGACCCCATATTAATGAGGTGGTGCTCCAGGTCCCGAGTGCTGCTTTAAATATTGACACAGCGTGACTTGACCTTGTGTCCTCTGGCAACTGATCAATACCGCTCTGAGCGTGCACGTGTGTGCGCACGCGCACGTGTGTGTGTGTGTGTGAGGCCATTGCTATTCAACGTGTGCCTCTGGGTGCGCGTGTGTGGTGAAAGTGAGACAGACCCAACGATAAGGGAGTCGGCGGTACCGATCGGCGACGCCAGGGAGCGAGCAGGTCACATGACCTCATGGCGTTCCCCCGACCGCGTCACATGACCTCATGACGTCCCCCGAAGCCGCGGTCATGTGGCAGCGTCTGTTCGGAGCGAGGGTGGCGCGATGATTACCAACACCCTTACAGATGTTTCGTTCCTGTTTTTGGATGGGGAGTCACAATCTGAGCCCTCCTCGCGGGACAGCGCCCCCTGGTGGAGGCTCCTGTTATCTGCCGCCTTATCAGCCAGACGCTGATTCTCCTTCTGGCATCCAAGATTGCAATATGGCCACGTCCTCCTGGGGGTTCACCTGGAACACCAGCAGCAGCGCCGCAGCAGCTTAATTAAGTGTCTTAATTAATGGGTAAACCTCTGGAGTCTCTGCTGACTGGCAATAAAACAGGAGGCTCAACAAACAACCGAATGAATAACAACAGGAAGTCATCTCATCTAGAATTTGGTCACAGAATCGAAACACAAAACAGCGCCTAGCAAGCGGCTAATTCATCCAGCAAAAGAGGTTTTTTCCTCGGCCAACTGCTTAGAAATTTCCCTCCTGCGGTAAAAATACGGTTATTTATGTTTTGCGAGTGTTCAGACAGAGACGCCGACAGGTTTCGCCTGAGAGCGAACGTAGATTTACGGCTCCCCGCTCTCCCGATCTGGCCTTCATCTCTCTTCTTTCGCTTCCATCCACTCGTACCTGAAGAGCCCCCTGAGCAGGAGGGGCTTTTTAAAAAATTTAATTTAACTTTGAACAGATAATTTCATGGTCTCTCTGAACAAATTACCACAGGTGGGTGCGATTCTACCCCGCGTCTGCGGGACGAGACGATAAATTCGGCTCTCTAACGAGATGGAAATGAGGCGGACGCGGAGGCTAAAGGGTGGCAACCGTGGCCTGCTGTGATATCCAGTCTTGTGAGGACATTTCTGAGCCACCTAGTCAACTCGGGGGGGGGAAATAGTAAATGAGCTCCTGTATATTTCTCTTTTATACGTTTTTAAGCGCTAGCAATGTAAATGAGAATTTCCAAGCTAGCATTAGCACGTGCTAAGTGATTTGGATCTTGAGGATTTTCTGCCAGGAACAAAAACGACACCTTTACTGGAATGAAGGGAGAAAGGGCAATTAAACCATGAGGTGGGGGTCGGGGGGGGGGGGGGGGGGTGTCCTTGTGTGTGTCTCATTAAGTTTTAGTATTGTTGCACCGTTCTCGCAGGTGCTGCAGATGCACCTGTGGCGGTTTTGGACGCGTGTTGAAGCGCTAGCAAAGCTAACAGGCGTGACGTCGTGTCGCTGGGAGTTTACTGCAGCTAATTTTCCGGCGTTCCCTCGCCCCCCCCATCACTCCGTCGGCCCGCCACTCCTCTGTTTAATCATTTCTCCTGAGTGGGGCTAATTAAAGGGGATCTGACAGAGCGCGCTGACCACGGGAGCATCCATCACTCTCTGTCCCGCCCCCCCGCCGAGCGCCCCAAACTGCTGCCGACACGGACAGCTCCGCGGAAAGGTTAATGGGATTCATTATATAAAGGGACGGGAAAGAGCGGCTAAAGTCACCCTGAGGGCTCCCAGCAGGCCTCCGCCAGGTTAAACGCCGGCTCCGCCTCTCAGACCCCCCCCTGTGCTTCTGCTCCGCCCAAACTGTCCACCGCTCACAAGCCCCGCCTTCCACCACACCCTTATCTGACCTCCTCCCACATCCGTCTTAATTTGGTTTATGGGACGTATGAAAGAAGTTTTGCGTCGTTAATAAAGCTCCTGATTAGTTGATTAAGCCTGAACAGACTTTGGGCAGAAGCTCGTTTGGTCCCCGGAGTCGGACCGGCGCCGCCGCTAATGAGATCCGAAGTCGCCTCTTTCCTTTCGGGGGAGATAATAAACATGTGGCCGCTTGTTACGCAGCTTCAGCTTTTGTCCTTTCGCCACTTTCAACGCGCAGAAACATTCGCGAGGAATCAAATTAGCCGTCGCGGCTAATAAGCGCTGCCAACAGAGGCTAGCTGGAGAGACATTAGCACGTTAGCTGATTTCGTATCAGAGGCCATTTTTTGTTTACAGATTAGAGCATCACAGGTCTTCATTTCCCTCAGCTCTGCGTCCAAAAGAGACTTTTCCTTCAACAAACCCAGCTAGCTTCCGCGTTTTAGCGACACGAGCGACGCTACGCGGCCGCCGTTCCCGCCATCCTCACCATTTCTCCGTCTTTTCCTCTTTCCTGACCTGCTCGGTTGCTCTCTTCTTTCGTGCCTCCTCACTTGCACTTTCTCCAAACGCCAGAGCAGAAAAGGAACCGCGACTGCCGCGGGGTTACTATAGAAACAAGCACTTCTTAGCAATAAGAAGTGCACTTTGCTGCCTCGACAAGCCTCGCCTCACTCAGGAGGTCTCTGCTTTGACAGGAGCGCGGAAACGTTCCCAAAACTGGAATTAAAGGCGTACGTCTCGCCGCATGCTAACCCGAAACGAGCATTTTAGCATGCGGACGCCATTAATTAGCTCCTGAAAGAGAATTACAAAGATGAAGCAAAAGGGACAAATATCCGTGGAATTGATCCGTGGTGTCGGTACTTTGGGAACGGTCAGGAAAGGCTCTTTGGAGCCGAAGTTGGTTTTCCTGATTTCGAACTGAAAAATCCCCGTTACAACAAAGGTTTTTCTCTTTGTGAAACAGAAGAAATGTCCGCAGATTTCTCTCGCTCTCTTGAGGACTTGTTTTGGCTCTTTCCCCCTCACCGAAACCTTGTTTTCACGTCTTTCTTGTGGGTTTTCCGGGATTTCCCAGCATGGCCGCAGCATCTGGGAAGCGTTGCGGTGTTATTTTTAACCGGTGGAAGCAGCAAAACATCAGATATTTCCCCGGTCTCCTTGGATTTTAGCTCGTCTGACAACCTTTCAGTAGTTTTATGCATCATTTTGGCACCTTTTAACGTGCATCCAGAGGGAAACAGCAGGTCAAATAAACGCCACGCTGCCCCCACATGGCCAGGAGGCAGTACTGCATCTCTCTGCAGGTGTGTGTGTTCTACCTGTGCGTGACGGTGTGTGTCTTTGGGGAGCTCCTTAACTGTGTTTGTCTCTGGAGCATCATTATGATGTGAATAAACAACAGCTAAACAGCGGTCTCGGCGCGCCCCCGATCCTTCATTACATTCCAGCTTTTGTGTGTTTTTGTGCGTTTTCAGCACTTAAACGCACACAAGTGTGCAGAGGCTCCGTGTTTGTGCTTCCCATTTAGTCTTAATTAGTCTTTCAGCTCACTGTGATTCACAAGAGCCCCTCTCCCGTGTGTGTGTGTGTGTGTGTGTTAAAGGTACGTGATCCCGTCTTTGGACCGCTCCCACGCCGGATTCTACCGCTGCATCGTGAGGAACCGAGTGGGCGCCCTGCTGCAGAGACGCACCGAAGTCCAGGTGGTCTGTGAGTATCAGCGCCGGAGGCGGGTCTGAGGATGGATGAAGGGGCCTAGGCGTGTATGGGTGTGTGTGTGTGTGTGTGTGTGTGTGTGTGTGTGTGTGTGTGTGTGTGTGTGTGTGTGTCTGAAGGACTTTTCGGGGACGGTCCAATCAAACCCAGACAGCTGTTCCTCCGTCCTCGTTAGATTGATATTGTCGCGCCGATTGTTTTCTCCCGTCTTTAATTTTAACGCCGCCGTTGTTTACTCGTCCTCCAGCAGCTGTCGTCCCGTGGCGAGCGGCCCCCGGTGGGCGGCGTGCTCGCTCTCTGCGGAACGTCTCCCATCGCCGCCGCGGCGGCAAACTCTGACAGTCAGAGCCGCTCCCCCCCCCCCGCCGAAGTGTTTTGCCCAATTGCCCTACATGGCGTTGCCGTGGCGACCGTTCGGGGGCGTCGCCCGTGAGGCTGAGTTAAGGGCGCCGCTGGAAGCAGCAGAGGGGAGAAGTTCCCCGAGGGACGAGGACGCCACGGTCCCACCTGCAGATCAAAGCCGGGATTAGTTCGACTCCCAGATTTTGTCGACGCTCCGAAGCGCCGTCCAGATTACCTCCTTTGAGCGGAGCGCCAGGAAGAGCGGCGATCGATGCGCAGGAGCAGTCGGACACGGACGGGTCGGAGCCCCGCTGGCTGATCCCGGCGTTTCCCGTGGAGGTTGTTAGTTCTAAACCCGTGTTTGATGTCACATCAGCAGTGCTTCGGGAACGCTGAATGAGTCATCCCATCCCCTATGGGCGCCATGGCAACTCCAGGGAGCAGCTCGCAGTTGCTTCCAAAAAAAAACGGGACAAACTTCGGAATCACAAGCTCACGCCTGCTTCCCTGTCTTTGCAGTTATGGGAAGCTTCGAGGAGGGCGAGCGAGCCCAGTCCGTCTCCCAGGGAGACGGCGCCGTGGTTCCGGCGCCGCGCATCCGCAGCTTCCCCCAGCCGCAGGTCACCTGGTACCGGGATGGACGCAAGATTCCTCCGAGCAGCCGCATGTGAGTATCCGCTGTGGGTGGGAAGCTGCCGACAGGCTCCGTGGACGCCCCCACGTGCACGTGCACGTGCACGGCCCAGGAGCACGTCGCACCTATTTTAGTCTCATAATAGCACCGAGAGTTCGATACGAGCCGGCGGCGGCGCCGCGACCGCGCCATCTCAGTTCTCTCCTTCCCGATGTGTCGGCAGCAGGTTCGGAATTTTTTCCCCGGATTGGAATTTTGGCACCAGGAGGCAAAGGTGAGGTTTTGACCTCGGGGGGCCCGGCGACATCGTTAACCGTCGATCCCAACAGGCGGAGCAAAGGCTGGTCCCCGTTCCAGCCAGGATCGGGGTCGCGGGCCAAACCGAAATTCCGAAACGTGACAGATGCTCCAAAATGCCGTGAGCGGCAGGAGGAGCCCCGCCCTCGCCCTTATAAGGCGTCTGTAATCACACCCTGACCCCCGGACCGGGCGTCGTTAAGAGAAAGGTCAAAGATCCGTGATGGGAGCCGGCAGGGAGGTCATTGTTAGCAACGTTAGCATCGCTTGAGTAATGACGGACAATCGCTCCGGCCTCCATCAGCCTCCCGTTCCTGTCGTTCCTCGCTGCCTCTCTCTTCCCCCCCCCCCCCCGACTCCTTTGGTCGCTATTATCTGCCCCCCCCCGCTGCGTGCGCTTCTTCTCTTCCTGCCCTCCAGCTCTTGGAATGTTAATTCCGTGCGCGCTACCAAGGTCAGTGCGAGCGATAACTGCTGCCCTTCTCTTTTAGCTTTCCACTGAAAATCTGTTAATTGAATTTGACTCCGCGAGCGCTGATACCGCGGTTGGTTTGAAGGAGACGGCGCCGGTCGTGATGAACGCCGCCCGACCGGCGCCGTTTGGGCTCAGCTCAAGCAGACAGAAAGTCCTGGCAGCAGGAAGACCACCGTGAGGTTCTTGTGCTCCCGGAGACGATCAGCAGATCTGGAGGCTCCTGCTGCCTCTGCTCAGGTGTTCCCAGGTTCCTCAGGTGTTCTCAGGTGTTCTCAGGTGTTCTCAGGTGTTCTCAGGTGTTCTCAGGTGTTCTCAGGTGTGCTCAGGTTCCAGAACCACCATGAACGGACCCGGTCAGCAGGTTCTCAGGTTCAGAACGCCGCCGCACTTGATGACAAGTTCTGTTTTTTCCCTCTTTTCAGTCTTTTATGGGCTCCAAAACTCCGATTTTCTTCTGTTGAACGATTAAACGGGACTATTTTCGACGCCTTCAGCCCCCCTGAGCAACAGAACGCCACACTCCCCCCCCCCCCCCGCTGCTCCTGGTCCCTTTTGTCTGGCTCGCTCGCTCTCTTTGTTCCATGTGGCCCAACTGTTGTTCTCGGCGTGCACGCCAAACCTCATGCACTCTTTTTGTCCGCACGCCCACCAGCTCGCCACTTCTCCCTGGAAGGTTCCGGGGCGGGTTCACGGCGCCGCGTCCTTGTTCGGTTCCACCTGACGTCGGCGGTGATGGAAGTCAAAGAGAAAAAGGCCCGGTTGGGCCCCAGAGGTCGTTACTCCTCCTTTATTGAACGGGACTCTGCTGGCTGGGATCCTTCTCTTTCAGCCGGGGTGATTTGTTGGGTTATTCCGGAGACGTATTCCGGTGTCTAATCAAAGTTTCCTCCGGTAAACACATTCAGGCTGCGCTCGCGTCCTCTCCACGGCTGCTTTTCTCTCCCAGAAACCTTCCGCTGACACCCAGACGCGGATTTATCTGCATCCACTGAGCATAAGGGTCCATTAAGAGGCAGCAGAACAGCGTGTGACCTGCAGGAGGCGGTGGGAGGACGGCCCGGCTCGCCGACGCATCGCTATTCCCCGGAGCAACCCGCCGAGGCGACGGATCCATTAATGGTCCCCGCTCGGGTCCTGTCCGTCTGCCATGGATTCCCCATTAGTCACCGCAGCCCGGCGTTCCTTCCTCTACATTTTCCTTCCAGAAAGTTGCCCAACGTTTGTCAGACCCACGGCGCTGAAGTGGTCCGTCAGAACCGGCGGTTGGAAGCACTCTGGCCTCTCTAGGGATTAAAAAAAAAAAGGCCTTGACTTTATTTTTGTGTCAGCGTGTGACCTCTGGGGGGGCGGGGGGGGGCGTCATTTTTGTCCGGTGCCGGTTGCTTTTCTCGGCACTCACCCAGCTGTGACCACCAGGGGAGCGGCTCCACGCTAACGGCGAGCTCCAAATCTCCGGCTCGGACCCCCGGTGGGAAAACAAGTGGCTGCTTTTACGAGCCACACCTTCCCTCCTCTCCTCCATCCACGACCTCCTCGGGGGCCGCGGCTTTGTTTTGTTTGTCTGTTTTTTGTTGTCACGGCAGCGGTGAACTCCTCCTGCTGTTAGCATGGCTGCTATCAGACCCCCGACGTGTGACCCTCAGATGCTGGTGGGTGAGATCCAGTCCCACCAAAACCCTCATATTTTATCCTGAACTGGCTACATGGCTGCAACACAGAGTTAGCGGAGATGCTACAGGTGCTAGCTAGTTAGCAGTGACACCAGGATCCCTGCTACTCCTGATCCACATTCCCATTAGCCCTTGATTACCATGAGATCAACGGAGGCAACATGTCCGCCGCACTTTAGTCGCGAGACGACGCGATCTTAATTAAAAAAGCCGCCCTGGATCTTTGTTTATTTAATTTCTCCGCAAAGCAATTTATTAGCAATAATGAAAATTGTGGAAGGAAAGGAGCAAGTGTCAAATGAGAAATAAAAAGCTCCGCCACTGTTTCTCATCACTATTGATTAGGGCGCTCCGGCATCAGCCCGGCCGTTCCTGGAAATTCTCCCTGCCTGACAAACGTAGCTAAATTGATCCGTGAGGAAGTAATTGCGTGCGAGTCCTGAGGCTCCGCGTGCAGCAGCTCTTCTGAGCAGATGTTCCGGCGTTCCAGCAGGCAGCGACGCTCCGCACGATCACAATAATAATCATGATAAAGGGAATCAAGATGGGATGAGGCGGAGGAAGAGGCAGCCACATAAACGATGGTGCCAGAGGGAGACGGACACACGTGTGCACATGCTCGTCCAGCGTTCCCACGTCCGTTGCGTCATAAATCCCCGGGAGCGTGGGGACGAGAGACAGTCAAGGACAGGGAGAGAGAGGGTTTAATGAAAAGGCAACAAAAGCAGAAGCAAACACGCGCTAATTAGCCATTAGCTAACTTTTAAAATGTCTTGCTGCTTCATTAGCCGCTGCTTACTGATGGACGAGCCTGAGCCAGGCACAAGCAATCATTCCAGGAAACACGGATTATAATCCAACGATCCAGGCGAACGTTCCGGGTGAACGAGCTGACAGGAAGTGCACCTAGACGGTCGGGAACAGGGCCGCCGCGGGTCTAAAAGGGGATTTTTAAACCGGTGTTGCTCCATGTGACTCGCCTGCCTCACACTCGTGTCAAACACTTCCTAAAGCGGCAGCTAGCGTCCTCCTTTTTTTTCCCGGGAAGCGCGGCAGCTCTTTGGACACTTCCGTTCTGCCCTTCATCCCAGCAGGCTTCCATAATTCATGGCTGTGTGTCCAGGATGTCACCGCTTCGGCGGACCGGCATTAAATATTCACCACAGATCATAAGCAGCAGCCGCTGAGCTCTGCCGGCACCTTTAGGAGAACTCGGCATGCCGGAATCCCAAATGAGGCCGGCCGGCGTGACCGCGGTTCCTCGGAGATCTTTGACAATCCATCACCCCGGAGAGAGATCCCATAAATCTGCTGCCGTAAAGGCTGCCGGCCGAAGCACGTTTCACGGGCGCGCGCGTGCGAGCGCGTCTGTTTTCAGCCGGTTTAACCGGATTCTCCCGGATTCTCGTCACATCCCGGCCTCCTCTGATGAGCCACAGCGGGGACTTCGATCCTCGAATGGAGGAAGTAGATGAAAGAGTGCAGCGGGAGAGTTTTGCTCTCTTTTTTAGAAACAGCCACAACTTTTAAGAAATCAAAGGTTGCTGTTTGTTCATTATTGACCCCCGAGAAAGTTGCTCCCTCGCCGAACTATTCCGAGAGGATCACACGGAAGGAG